>NC_091192.1:32651663-32954163 GCF_040958095.1 Procambarus clarkii
ACAATCAAGGTCAACAAACCTTCAACCTTATGTAACCCCAGGCTTCAAATGAGCCACAAAACAATGATCAACAAACAGTCAAGTTAGCTACTTTAATATAAATTAAAATTTGAAACTGCGAATTACATTTCAGACGGAAGACGTTAAATCTCGCGAGAAAATCGACCAAAATCTTTTAATTCCTCCTCCCCCCCCCCCACTGAAATCCAATTAACATGCCGGACACGGTGCAGTACACACACTAAGCTCATCACAGCTCATCCTGCACGAGTGCCGTCTGGACCGGCCGAGCTGAGCCAGTCTAATCAGCTGGACCTTGTACATGTGCCACTACCAACAGGTAATAGGGCTGCTACACCACCTACTACCTGTGCTCCAGGTAAACCAAGAGGCCATTAACCCTCTTCATCACTCCTCAGCTTCAGACAAGACAGTGCTATCTTGAGACCACAATGAACATGCGTGTACTCCACCAGTGAGTTGTGGAGGCCGCCTCAGCTTCCAACTTTAAAAGTCAGATTTGTCAAAGAATTCAAAAGTTACATTATAGGGCAGCCGGCACAACAAGGGTGAGGGCGGGGCATGGAGAGCTAGACCCAACTTCCCGTGGTCACTGACAGGCAAGAACTAAATAATCACTAATCTGTCTACTGATTCATTACGAATAATTTACCTGCCGCCGTCAGGTGATGCTTAGGTTATCTTGAGATGATTTCGGGTTTTAGTGTCCCCGCGGCCCGGTCCTCGACCAGGCCTCCAGCCCCAGGAAGCAGCCCGTGACAGCTGACTAACACCCAGGTACCTATTGTACTGCTAAGTAACAGGGGCATAGGGTGAAAGAAACTCTGCCCAATGTTTCTCGCCGGCGCCTGGGATCGAACCCAGGACCACAGGATCACAAGTCCAGCGTGCTGTCCGCTCGGCCGACCGGCTCCCCTGAATGCTGGTGCTGAATAAACATTGATCTAATCTTTAACAGTATGTTTACTATCTCATCTGAACTTTGTCCTAACAACTTGGGCTGGACGGTAGAGCGACGGTCTCGCTTCATGCAGGTCGGCGTTCAATCCGCGACCGTCCAAGTGGTTGGAACCATTCCTTTCCGCCGTCCCGTCCCATCCCATGCTACATCCTAATCCTTTCAGAGTGCTATATAGTCGTAATGGCTTAGGAATTTCCCCTTGATAAGTTCATTTACCTGAACTTTTTAGTGTCAAAGCGGAAGGAACACAGCTCGGGTAGCCCAACATGACTAAGAGGGATACCTGCTTGATGGGGTTCTGGGAGTTAGTTCTACTCCCGAAGCCCGGCCCGAAGGCCAGGCTTGACGTGTGAGAGTTTGGTCCACCAGGCTGTTGCTTGGAGCGGCCCGCAGGCCCACATACCCACCCTAATCCCTAGTATGGAATACTTAAAAGCGTCAGTTTGCCAGAAAAGGTTCATCTGTTCCCAGTCGAGGAGTGCCCCAGTACCACTACCCCCCCCCCTCGCCCCACCAAGGAGTGTCCCAGTACAACTACCCCCCCCCCCCCCCCCCTAGCCCCACCAAGGAGTGCCCCAGTACCACTACCCCCCCCCCTCGCCCCACCAAGGAGTGTCCCAGTACAACTACCCCCCCCCTAGCCCCACCAAGGAGTGTCCCAGTACCACTACCCCCCCCCCCCTCGCCCCACCAAGGAGTGTCCCAGTACAACTACCCCCCCCCCTAGCCCCACCAAGGAGTGCCCCAGTACCACTACCCCCCCCTCGCCCCACCAAGGAGTGTCCCAGTACCACTACCCCCCCCTCGCCCCACCAAGGAGTGTCCCAGTACCACTACCCCCCCCCCTACTAGCCCCACCAAGGAGTGCCCCAGTACCACTACCCCCCCCCCTAGCCCCACCAAGGAGTGCCCCAGTACCACTACCCCCCCCCCTCGCCCCACCAAGGAGTGTCCCAGTACCACTACCCCCCCCCCCTCGCCCCACCAAGGAGTGTCCCAGTACCACTACCCCCCCCTACTAGCCCCACCAAGGAGTGCCCCAGTACCACTACCCCCCCCCTAGCCCCACCAAGGAGTGCCCCAGTACCACTACCCCCCCCCTCGCCCCACCAAGGAGTGTCCCAGTACCACTACCCCCCCCCCCCCAGCCCCACCAAGGAGTGCCCCAGTACCACTACCCCCCCCTCGCCCCACCAAGGAGTGTCCCAGTACCACTACCCCCCCCCCCCCCAGCCCCACCAAGGAGTGCCCCAGTACCACTACCCCCCCCCCCCTCGCCCCACCAACAAAAGCCGTTCCGTAGGAAGAACAGCTACAGGAACACTACAAAACTGGTAAACTAATTTAATAAACAAAAGCAGCATTACTCAGCGGCACAATGAAGTCACAAACACACTATAAATGGGATGGAAAAGAGGGGCATGCGATGGGCTCGAGCGTCCCATTACTACCGTCTAAATTAGCTATACGTAATTTCAAAACTAGAATTAAACAGGTTACTTAAGTTATGGTGAATGCACAATCAAGGTTATAATCAGCTTGTTTGACGAGTTACAATACGCCTATAACTAAATATCATGTCTGGAAAAAAGGTCACCCGAAAATATTACGCGAAATTTTCTTGTAAATTCACAAAACTTTGCAAGCTAAATAAAGTGGGCATATACAGTGTTGATGTGTGTCAGTAAGGCTGGCCGAGGGGACGGGTGCCCCCCCCCCCCCCAGCCACCTCAACACCTCACAGTCAAAAAAGTTGACATTTAGCAATAATAATTAAGTCTTGGCAAGTTGACAGGCACGTGGCGCAGCGGCACTAGCCGGCCCCGCTCTGACGAGGGGTGGGATGGGCAGGGGAAGGGAGGGAGGGGGAGAGGAAGGGCGGAGGGAGGGGGAGAGGAAGGGCGGAAGAAGGGGGAGAGGAAGGGCGGAGGGAGGGGGAGAGGAAGGGCGGAAGGAGGGGGAAAGGAAGGAAGGGGGGAGAGAGGGAGAAAGAGGGAAGTAAATGAAGGAAAGAGAAAGGTACAACAATGAACAAGAAGGCTCCCGGGCCGGCCACACCCCCAAGCAACGCACCTAACCCGTCGAGGACCATGCATGGTAAACGTTAATATTACGACGCTTTCATTTTTACTATCAAGTAGCATTTTTGTTTTTTAAAGAATGCTCGATTACGTAAAGAACGCGACGTACAGGAGAGGACAGGTTGCGCCGAAACACCTGTCATCTTTACACTAACCAATCGACACTCTGAGTGTATCAAATACATTATCTTGCGTAACTTGCCTCAATGTTAGACATATCACATCCTGGTGGGGACCTCTGGCCGCCGCATCACCCGTCCTCTCGCGCTCAACGGACACTACCAACCCGTTAAAAATGCCACCCGTTACCACCAATTTTACCACGCTAATATCTACTTTTCATAGGCATTGGCCTCGATGTGTCAAGTGCGTTTGCTTGGGTCCGTAAATGTCTGAGTAAACAAAACAGAGGCAGATTTTTCAGAGCTGCAGGTCAAGACCCGGGGTTTGTCTCCTGCGCTCCTCTGTCCCATATTATTCCTTAATTATTTAAAGAAATTACAACAATCTGTGAACCCGAACTTCAAGTGCACAGTCTCTCTTCCTCGAGACCGATTCATTCCCGAGACGGCGGGGGCGGGGGGCGGCTTGTTGGCCAGACAGTCAACCAGGAGTTCGGGTCAGAGAGACTGGTCCAGGGGGACATTGATCCCCGGCACCAGCACAACTGTCATACAGGGGCATGTGAGGAACAGTGTGCACCGGTAACTCTGGGTGCGTTATGAAGATATCCTCAAGAACTCGAGTGTTAGTCATTGTAAAGCTCCAGGTACCTCATGCCGCCAGGCCTCAAGGGTCTAATGACCGGACATTCAATAATGAAGTGCGAGATCATGCCCCAGTTCTTGCTCAGTTAACACCTGGAGTTCTGGTTGGTACCTGGTTGATGGGGTTCTGGGAGTTCTACTACTCCCCAAGCCCCAAGCCCGGCCCGAGGCCAGGCTTGACTTGACTTGACTTGACTTGTGAGAGTTTGGTCCACCAGGCTGTTGCTTGGAGCGGCCCGCAGGCCCACATATCCACAACAACTCGGTTGGTCCGGCACTCCTTGGAGAAAATTATCTAGTTTTCTCTTGAAGATGTCCACGGTTGTTCCGGCAATATTTCTTTAAGTCGCTGGGAGGACGTTGAACAGCCGCGGACCTCTGATGTTTATACAGTGTTCTCTGATTGTGCCTATGGCACCTCTGCTCTTCATTGGTTCTAGTCTGCATTTTCTTCCATATCGTTCACTCCAGTACGTTGTTATTTTACTGTGTAGATTTGGTACTTGGCCCTCAAGTATCTTCCACGTGTATATTATTTGATCTCTCTCGTTTTCTTTCTAGTGAGAACATTTAGAGAGCTTTGAGAAGATCCCAATAATTTAGGTGGCTCAGGATTGGGAAGGTCCGTCACCTGTAGCCACCTGCCACAGGTAACTGTAACCCAACCTGATCGTGGCAACCACTGTGTCGCAGTCTTGTGGACGTTTTGTGCTGCCCATGTGCGTAGTTTTCAGATCTAAGCAAATCAAAGCTTTTTATGCTGGTACTTTCAGGCCAGAGGAGTCAGTAATTTCTCTACGAGAACTGAGTGTCTGGAACAATATAGTCTTAAAAACTGAGATGAGGATACCTAGGTCGAATTCAACTTCATCCTTCTTACAAGATATTTATACATGAGAGATGGTATCCATACAAAAGATTATAAACCCTTTATTCCGAGCTGTGAGCAGATCATTTATAATTATTATGGAGGTTCTTTCTATCAATCTTGCAGGACCTTTTCAAGTGCTTGAAGAGCAAACTTTGAATCACAGAAATTGTTCCTCCTCTTGTTTTCTCGAGTCGTGGTAACTAGATGCAAGTATAACTAGTTCCGTTTGTGTACAGTTCTTCCAGTTGTTTAACCCGACAGTGAGTGCAAGTATTGTTTCTGGAAACCTTGGAGGCTGCTGCACTCAGTCCCTGTTGACGACACGACGGAGCTGTCGGTGTAGACGGTGCTTGTGAGATCTTACGGTGTTTTACAGAGGCAATTCTTTTAATCCGTGACAGATTTAGGATCAAGATTCTCATTGCCTTAGTGAAGGATGTATGATGCTTCACTGATGGGGAACACAGACGGGCGATATCACTATGAAGTGGATTACATTTAAAGGGAATGTTCCGCTTGGCGAGACTAAGCATTTCTTACTCAGCCATTTATCACATAAGGAACGAGTTGATATGTTGGCACTACTCAATAGAATATTAACGGCACAATAATGTCTCTGAACATTGCTGGAAATGCAAGGGCTCGTGACTAATGAGAAAGGTCGTGATCACTTGCACAATTCTCTACTATGGCTGGAAGCTTCAGTTCTTCCCTCATGTTTCCGAGTCTTGCGCATCTCTGAATCAAGATGGTGATTCAAGAAGAATAAAAAAATCACCCTCATGACTTTATTCTGTATTTTTATTAACGTATATAGGTACATCAACATTTGTGCAGCTACCCTAGACTATATGAAGGAGTACAGTAAAAAAAAAAAAAAATAGCTACGTGATGCTAAAAATCCCCATCACACAGGATGGTTAGTCATACAAAGGCATGTGCTAAGTAATATGCACTGGCAAACTCTGGGTGCATTATGAGGATATCATCATGAACACAAGAGTGAATAAAGTAATTGCAAAGCTCCAGTCACAATAAATCAATATAATACTCCCCCTACTATGTTTTTTAATGATCTGGTAGCTAGTGCCGCTAGTTATGTTTGTGTAGATGTCAGCAAGTTGTTTAACCTGATACTGATCGCCTGTGTGCAAATATTTCTATAAAACCTACATGCTACTGCAGTCCGTCTAGTAGACAATTGGACTGAGCCGTCTGTGTAGACACAGTGCTCGTGAGGATCTTAAATTCTCGATGGAGGAGGCAATTGTTTCTAATGTGACAGCTTTGAGAAGAGCAAGATTCTTAAGCTGCCACACTTGAAACAATTGCCTCCGCCATCGAAAATTTAAGATCGCACGCGCACTGTGTCTACACCGACGGCTCGCTCCAATCTTCTACTGGGAGGGGGGGGGGGGGGGGGGGGAGGGGAGGGATTCCTTCTGTATTTGAAACCCTCTGATAAAGTCTACGGACGGGCCGTACCGTGTTTCACTTACTCTGTAAGGCCGGTCTGGTGGCTCACCATTACCACGAGAGAGGGCGACCTATTATTGTGTATCCTCTTCACCTTATTCTCCTAACGATTTTCGTCGTTAGACAAGCTGCTATGGATTACGCGACACCGGCCACCACACACTAGCTAACACAAACAGCCAATTACATGTGCGTGAGAGCGCGGGTTTCACGCCAATCAGCCCCATACTTGCACTAACAAGCCACACCCACCATTCATCAAGCATTAACGCAACAACTTACGGAACTTTTGCATCTTTCATTATCATAACGGCTTTGTTATATTTATTAAACGGTTTAAAGAGCTCCCAAGCGTTACCAAGTGGTTTATAACAATAAAGACCTTGGGTTTTGAAGCTCGAAACTCAAACTTCAATAAATGTAAACAAAGCCGCCATGCTCAAGGAAAGATGTACAGGTTTCGCAAGTGGATGCGTAAATGCCTTTGTAAATCCTGGCCTAGCCATGTGGGAAGAGCAGCCACACCCGGCAGCGTAACTGAGGACAACCATTGGTGGGATGAGGGACGCGTCTTCTCCAGCCAATTGTGGGTAAACTGCGTCGAGCCAAGTCAACAGCGGCGGCAGCTTCACAATGGTATTACACGGGTGTGAGGCCGACACTAATCTGCTGGTGTGTACCGTCACCTGGGAGGAGAGGCCCGGAGAGTATGGGGAGGGGGAGGGGGGTGTGGGGGGGGCGCGGGCGAGGAGTGGGGGGGGGCGCGGGCGAGGAGTGGGGGGGGTGCGCGGCCGAGGAGTGTGGGGGAAGGGGGGGGCGCGGGCCGAGGAGTGTGGGGGGAGGGGGGGCGCGGGCCGAGGAGTGTGGGGGGAGGGGGGGCGCGGCCGAGGAGTGTGGGGGGAGGGGGGGCGCGGCCGAGGAGTGTGGGGGGGGGTGGCAGCCGAGGTGTGAGGGGGAGGGGGTGCGGCCGAGAAAGGTGGGGTGTGCAGGGGATTAAGGCAGGCGGGGCGGGGTCAAGGCACAGGGTAGAGAAGGCAGTTATCGTGATGCCACGAGAGGTTCACTGGAGTCATCGCCCCGCCCTCCCTGACCACAGACCAGGAGCCAGATTCACGAAGCAGTTACGCAAGCACTTACGAACCTGTACATCTTTTCTCAATCTTTGGTGGCTTTGTTTACAATTATTAAACCGTTAATGAGCTCCGAAGCGCCAGGAGGCTGTTTATAACAATAACAGTTAATTGGGAAGTTTTCAATGCTTGTAAACTGCTTAATAAATGTAACCAAAGCCGTCAAAGAGTGAGGAAAGATGTACACGTTCGTAGTACTTGGGTAACTGCTTCGTGATTCTGGCCCCAGGTCCCATCGTTAACACCCTCACTACCCAAGTAAATTGGCGTCTTCACCGGTCAAGTAGGCGAGTCACCGCCATAGTGGTAGTGTTCCACGGATGAACAGTCTCTCCCGCGCTTCCGTCTCTTACCCTTATCGACACTCTCGAACTATAACTTGGGACGCAACACGTCACAAAGCTAGTGGAAAATAGTTATCGATATGAGAAGATTAAACATAAGAAGGGTTACACTAGTATCAAGAGCTAGCTGTGTGATACCAAGGTTCCCATCTCAAAGAACGGTTCGTCGCAGGATAGATGAGGATTGCAACTACTTGCCGACCTTTCTAGGGGTTTGGGAGAACCTTGTAAACAATATCAAAAGAGCTGCAAATCCTGGTTGACCAAACCCTCAGCCAGGAGGTCTGGCCAGAGACTGGGCTGGGGCGACATTGGTACAGTGCCCTCCGGCACCGGGCAGGGTTGTAGGCCAGACCTTAGAACTCCGGCAGCCAGGTATTCGCAAAGATCTTACGAGACGTAAGTCTTGCTTCGATCATATGGCGGCTGTCTATATTTACTACAATTATCGAGCTCTGAAGTGGTACGAGATCGTCAATTCTCGGGTTATCACTAATCGACGACCGTAAAAATAAACTCGTAAACTAAAAATAAAGACTAAGCCCCCATAGTCGAGGTAAGTGGACACGTAAATGCTAGATACTAAAGCCGTTAGCCTGCCTTAACACAGGAGGATGCTTACCCATCTTGCAACTATCAAGGCATCTTGAGCAAGTATAGGCAAGACGTGCAACACTACTCTTACACCACAACCGTCCACGTTTTGTATGTTCATTTTGTACCTGGTTGATACCTGGTTGATGGGGTTCTGGGAGTTGTTCTACTCCCCAAGCCCGGCCCGAGGCCAGGCTTGACTTGTGAGAGTTTGGTCCACCAGGCTGTTGCTTGATACCTGGTTGATGGGGTTCTGGGAGTTGTTCTACTCCCCAAGCCCGGCCCGAGGCCAGGCTTGACTTGTGAGAGTTTGGTCCACCAGGCTGTTGCTTGGAGCGGCCCGCAGGCCCACATACCCACCACAGCCCGGTTGGTCCAGCACTTTTTTCTTTATTTTTAGAAAACAATCTAGTTTTTTCTTGAGTAGAGGGTTCTCTAGAGGACACGTGGAACAACAAGCAACCCTTAAACACTTCTAGGCCTAGTATAGCACATACCTACTATATCAGGTCTAGAATTGCTCATTTGGGCCTTTGACAGGTTAGGCTGTACAGTTATTTATCCAGGGTTTGGCTTGACCTTTGTAATACTCCAGTTGTACAACAAATTGTGGGGGTTTAACAGTCCATGTGTATACGTGTCATCAATAGCTGCTCTCAGCGCCATCACTAAAGTTGAAGCCTTCAAATGGGAAAAAAATTAGGGGCAAAAATTTCAGGATCATGCAGGCTGTGATGGTCATGTTCACATGCGGACTGACAGCACACACAGCCTCACACACCAGGCCATCACCAGGCCATCACCAGGACAGCCCCAACAACATTACATCGACCAGAAGTGATCTTCGCATTTATAACACGTGACTTTCCCAATACCCTCGACGTCACCAGCCTAAATCGCCTCTCCCCACTTGTCAGCATTAAACAAATAAAAAATTTGGTCATCGACCACTGGTCCAATTTGAGGGAGTTTTCTGGTCCAGAGATAAATAACCCGGAGTGGAAGTGACAACTGCTGGATAATTTGGGGTGATATTGGCAAGTGGTGTTTTGTGCGCGTCTGGAGAGGGGGGGGGCTGGCTGTGATAGCCCTTCCCCCCCCTTAAAGCCCCAGCATTCAAAAGCCACCCCCCCCCTCCACCCACACACAATGAGGCCCTGGCGTTCATGCACCAAGAAGCCAGCCTACTGCTAAGCCCCCGGCACTCTGAAGCCACGCCCGGCGCCAATAAGCCAGTTCTTTACGATAACAAGCCAAATTCGCGTCCTAACAAGCCGACCAAATTACATGCCCCTCAAACTTTCCCTCCAATTTTAACTTTTAATCGTCTCTTCCGTGACCCATGGTAATAGATCCTCAAGGTTCTTCGGGGCTCCTATTGATTAGAATTCTTATGGAGTAGAAGGTGCGGCCATCCTGGTGTGGCCCCGGCTGGCCCCCCGCGGCCATCCTGATGTGGCCCCGGCTGGCCCCCCGCGGCCATCCTGGTGTGGCCCCGGCTGGCCCCCCGCGGCCATCCTGGTGTGGCCCCGGCTGGCCCCCCGCGGCCATCCTGGTGTGGCCCCGGCTGGCCCCCCGCGGCCATCCTGGTGTGGCCCCGGCTGGCCCCCCGCGGCCATCCTGGTGTGGCCCCGGCTGGCCCCCCGCGGCCATCCTGGTGTGGCCCCGGCTGGCCCCCCGCGGCCATCCCTGCTGCCCCCCCCCCCCCGCGGCCATCCCGGTGGGGCCCCACAAACTGAAAAACTGTCCCAGAATTCATCAACCACTTACGAAACCAGTACGTCTTAAACAGTTTATGAGCTCTGCAGCACTCAGACGTCGTTTATACAATAAAAACCTTGTGTTGTCTTTTCATAACTAAAAAAAAATGTAATAACTGAAAGCAAAGCCGCCGTGATGGAGGAAAGATGTACAGGTTTCCCAAGTGACTGATAAATGCCAGCTATGGTTATGTGAAGCCATCTCTAGTAGTTCCTCCAAGAACCCCCCCCCCCCACCTCGCGTATACAAAGGCGGGACCAAAGAGAGCCAAAGCTCAACCCCCGCAAACACAACTAGATGACTACACACGTGTCCTGTACCACGACAAATAGTACCGGGGGGGGGGGAGGGTTGTTCCTGGGCATTTTGGAGCCAAACTAAACTCCTTGACCGGTTATAGCTGCTGGAGCCCAGGGGCCAGATTCACGAAGCAGTTACGCAAGCACTTACGAACCTGTTCATCTTTTCTCATTCTTTGGCGGCTTTGTTTACAATTATTAAACAGTTAATGAGCTCCGAAGCACCAGGAGACTGTTTATAACAATAACAACAGTTGATTGGCAAGTTTCCATTCTTTTAAAATGTTTAATAAAAGTAACCAAAGCCATCACAGATTGCGGAAAAATGTACACGTTCGTAAGTACTTGCGTAACTGCTTCGTGAATCTGGGTCCAGGAGGCTAAGACCTACTCAAAACCAAATATCCAGAAGGTTTGACCAACAGTGTGAAGCTACCTAACTGAGACTCGTTCCAGTCCCTAGGTGATTGAGAAGCAATTCGTGTCGTCCACACAAGACGTCTCGTGGTGGCATGAACCTGCGCCAGCACCCCGCGAGGCCCCGCCAGTAGTCATGGTTACTACCACCATGGGTTACTACCATGGGAGCACAGTAGCGTGGGTGGAGGGGGTGGACACAGTAGCAACGCGTCTACCTGATCTATTTTGCATGGGTAATGGTGTGTGGGGGGTTAATGTGACATGGAGGAAGGAAGGAGGTAGAGGGAGGAGGAGTGGGCAGGGCGGTTAAAGTACAAGGGAGGGGGGGGGGGGGAAGACATGAGTGAAGGACGGGAACTAGCCCCAAGACACATGCTCGCCTCCCCTCCAGGAAGCCACATCAGCTCCCCCTCCCGGTCACACCCGCCAACATAATCTAATCCATTACTTGCCCTGACCTACGCCACGCTGGGGGGGGGGGGGAGGGTTGCACGCGCGCGGTGCACTCAACTTGAGGACCTGTAGTAACACTGCAGCAACCGTCCCAGCAACACCGTAGCGGCCGTGGTGCCACCCGGAGGATGCCTCCGGAGCCCCGGTGCCTCCAAGCCTACAATCTATGTTCTCTTATAACTGGAAAACTTGTTGCAAGTAATTCCTTGAACGTACAAAAACGACCTGTTGAAGCACGGAAAATAAAATGTACATGCATAGACATGTAATAAATTAGGCCCAAGATAGCGTACAATAGGCTTAAGTGCCGCTTTACGCTTTCAACAGGTCCTGCCTGGATTTGGTTCCGGGGATCAACGTCCCCGCGGCCCAGCCTCTGACCAGGCCTCCTGGTTGATGGTCTGGTCAACTAGGCCGCTGAACGCAGCTGCTCGCAGCGCGACGTACGAATCACAGCCTGATTGATCAGGTATCCTTTGGTGGTGGTGTTCAAGTTGTCTTCAACACCGAGAGAAGTCGGCCAGTTATGCCCCTTATGCGTTAGTGGGAGACTGTTCAATAGTCTTGGACTTTTGATGTTGACAGTTGTCTCTCAGCGAACCTTTGATTTTCACCAGAGGTTTTCTGCAGATCCTGCCATGCCTCCTGGTCTTGTGTGGCATTTCCAGGTCCAGATTTGGAATCAATCTAATATTTAATAACAATTTTGAATCTCGCTTGAACTCTTAAAGAATAGATTTAAACTTGTTTAAGTTGTATAATAAATTAGACGTTTTATTAAGTGGATTCGGCGAGTAAAAGACCTTTGCATATATTACAGATCAACCATTTCCCCAGTTTTGAATGGCGCTGTTTGATTTCAACAATATTCCATCCCTAAAGAGCACTACTGTCTTTAAATGTATTATTGGCATGGCATCTCGTTTGAAAGGTTCTTGTTATGTTGAAAATGAGGACTTGCGACATAATTACTCTCAACTCTTATATTACTTTATCTGTCAACTGTGCGGTTTGACGTTGTCCGCGCTGATTCTATTTGGTATATTTTCGTTTTTTCCCCCACAGCGCAGGAGCTGGGACTTGCTCTGGGAGGACTATGACGGCAATCGTTCCTAAACATTATATTTTCTGTGGCCCATTCAAAAATCTGATTATCATCAGGTTGGCGCTTTCTTGCGTCCTTTATAGTGTCTGTTGATGATAGTGTCATCTTCAAAGGATGATACAGTGCTATAGTTTATATTCTTGTCTATGTTTGATATGAGGGCGAGAACGAGTACCGGACTAAGCACAGTACCTTGGTGGATTGAGCTTTTCAGGGTGGACGATCCAGGTTTTACCGAGTTGACTATTCCACTCTGGGTTCTGTTAGGAAGTTAAAGATCCATCTCCGTATTTAGCCAGTAATGGCTTTGTGAGAGTATTGTGTGCACCACCACCATGGTCACTTGTTGCAAGCTGGCTTTACGTTACGTTCTTCAGTTACTTTACCATTCTCTAGTACGCTATTTCGGCTAATTCAGTCATTCAAAACTTTTGGGCTAAACGGTTAATTTTTGACGTTTGACCAAATAGTCGCTATAAGTACCATCACTGGTTGTGGAGGGGTCACAAGCCTGGTCTACTGCTGTATCTTCACATAGCCTTTCATGGGTTATTCTAACTCCTGTGAGTGAGATGTGCCAACTAACCATTTATTATATATTTGGGTTTGAGTTGGTAGGGAAATGTGTGCGTGTAAGGTGCACCCATATCTCCCCCTTGCTTAATGGTTGGTGGGAACGGATGCCCTCAACCTATATAAAAACCCTACACCCCCCGAACTGCCCTTACGGGCTCACCATAGCCCGTGCTACATGGACACTTCGCTCTGATTAGTTAAATCTGAAAACAACCACCCCGAAGTGCCAAGGGAACAATATAGATGTGTGATTAGAGCTAGCAGTAAAGGGAGAGGTCGCGAGAGGTGGTTTTATTACCTTCTACCACAGACGTGGCCGCACATTTACAATACTAACCAACATCTATACATTTTCTTCTGTACTCCGTGGATACGGTCACAGATTAGTTAAACACAGTTCAATGATTTATTGAACAATCAACCGTTTAAGGTGATTGTAGTGCTTTTGAAATGCTAATCTAACCTACGTATAAATATACAGATTTACGTCTGTTCAACATAAACAGTGTTCGAGTTGTCGTTTTACAGTGTCATTATTGTGCGTTTACAAAAGGTGAAATGCAATTCTGACTTCCCTCGGAGAGGGAGGAGAGTGAAAGGCGAAGGAGACTCCGATACTAATATTTCCCAAGAGTTCTCCGTACACAACATGACGGTGATGAACACCGCCTGGCCGTACAGCCCCAGTCACAGCCTTAGATGAGAGCACAGTACACAGCTAGAGACTAAAGTGTTTACTCTGTGTAACAGGCAGGAAGCCCGGGGAGGTCCCTGCACGCCAGTGGTCATCGCCCTCCACAAAGTGCAGACCTGCTAGATAGGTCTCCCAAGCCCAGTTAGATATAGGTGATACAAGCAAACAGGTCTTGAGGAGTTTGGTCACGCTGAGTTATCGGCATCATTTGATGTGGATAGCTCAACTTCCCAATATAATTACAAGAGCGTGATTTATCCTGAGAGAATGGTCTCTAAACCTGCCTCTTGCGTCACCCCTCTGACGCAAGCATTACCCCCCTACGCCATAACTCTGCGTGGTCCAGAGTGGGTGTGCAGGTTTCCTAAGTGGCAGCAACAATGGTTAATGAATCCCCGGCCCCTCTCATGTTTCAGTTACAACTTGCCCCGTCAGGTGGTGCTATCTCATTGTTCGGTGCTCGGGGGCGACGAGTTACTCCGGCAGCGTCTGCAGGAAGGCACCACACCAGTACCACGCCTCCGGTACCCTCACAGGATACATGCATCCGTTACTGCATTCACTCCCTGTCATCCTCACTATACATGCACACAAGCCCGGTGCTGCCACCCGTCACAGCCACTGCCCCCCGTCCCTGCGTCTGTCTATATCTCATCCTGCCAACGTGTCTGTCGTCCCAAAAATATAAAAAAATCGGCCGCTGGAAGACCAAATGTGTCACGTAGGCAGTGTCCCTTCCGCCTGGTTTATGGTATCGACGAGGTAGAGGACAGGGGGAGACGAGACAAGAGGGGAGGAGCGTGAGGGGGAGGGGAAGGAGCGTGGCCAGCGGAGCGTGCAGGGAGGGAAGAGAATAAAGGGCAGGATGAAGGCGAGGGATAAACAGTACTGGCGACAGAGAGCGCGGGAGACCCGTCGACCCTTCTACCTTGTCTCACCATGAGCCCGGCACCTTGCCCGGCTCCTCCCCACCTGCAGGTGTTGACCAGGTTACCTTCATCAACACCACATGTGCTCACCAACATGACCCTCATATAGCCAGAGTTTTCCCTACAAAATCTCATAGTTGAACATCTCTGTGGAAGGGATACATGACCACAGGTGCACGAGGGCTGGCAGGCGAGCCACAGAGCTAAGCCTCGCTTCCCTCTAGTTATCCTCAACAAGCACGGGTCTCTTTCCCCCCCCCAACCCTCTTCCCTACTACATCCCCCCCTCACCCCCCCCCCCAACCCTCTTCCCTACTACATCCCCCCCTCACCCCCCCCAACCCTCTTCCCTACTAAATCCCCCCCCTCACCCCACCCCCTCCCTCCCTCCCTCCCTACATCTCTCCCATCAAAAATGATTGTTCCGTAATCTATTATACAGAGCATCTATAAGAAATGTCGGAACAAAAGTAGACTTCAAGGAAAAATTCGACAGTTTCCTGCAAGACGGGCCGGACCAATCAGGATGTAGTGGTCCAGTGGACCACTTCAAGCAACAGCCTGGTCAATCAAGATTATGACCCAGAGGACTTATTAATGGCCGTGGTACCAACCGCTAATAACATTGTCTCTTAAAATAATTGGACTGCATTCAGCGGCGTCCAACAGTCTGGTCGATCACACCCCCCTCCCCCTCTTCCCACTTTCCTTGGCCAGAAGAAACTTGTGCCGCCCCACATCACCTCCACATTATATGATGGAGCAACTGTAATGACCAAGACATTAACAGCCGCCTTCAACCACACCGGGAAGAACAGCCCCCCCCATAAACCACACCAGGAAGAACAGACCCCCCCATAAACCACACTGGGAAGAACAGACCCCCCCCATAAACCACACTGGGAAGAACAGACCCCCCCCATAAACCACACCGGGAAGAACAGACCCCCCATAAACCACACTGGGAAGAACAGACCCCCCCCATAAACCACACTGGGAAGAACAGACCCCCCCCATAAACCACACCGGGAAGAACAGACCCCCCATAAACCACACCAGGAAGAACAGACCCCCCCATAAACCACACTGGGAAGAACAGACCCCCCCCATAAACCACACTGGGAAGAACAGACCCCCCCCCATAAACCACACCGGGAAGAACAGACCCCCCCATAAACCACACTGGGAAGAACAGACCCCCCCCATAAACCACACCGGGAAGAACAGACCCCCCATAAACCACACCAGGAAGAACAGACCCCCCCATAAACCACACTGGGAAGAACAGACCCCCCCCATAAACCACACTGGGAAGAACAGACCCCCCCCCATAAACCACACCGGGAAGAACAGACCCCCCCATAAACCACACTGGGAAGAACAGACCCCCCCCCATAAACCACACCGGGAAGAACAGACCCCCCATAAACCACACTGGGAAGAACAGACCCCCCCCATAATCCACACCGGGAAGAACAGACCCCCCCCCCATAAACCACACCGGGAAGAACAGACCCCCCCCATAAACCACACCGGGAAGAACAGACCCCCCCCATAAACCACACCGGGAAGAACAGACCCCCCCATAAACCACACCGGGAAGAACAGACCCCCCCATAAACCACACCGGGAAGAACAGACCCCCCCCATAAACCACACCGGGAAGAACAGACCCCCCCCCCCATAAACCACACCGGGAAGAACAGACCCCCCCCCCATAAACCACACCGGGAAGAACAGACCCCCCCCCATAAACCACACCGGGAAGAACAGACCCCCCCCATAAACCACACCGGGAAGAACAGACCCCCCCATAAACCACACCGGGAAGAACAGACCCCCCATAAACCACACCGGGAAGAACAGACCCCCCCCATAAACCACACCGGGAAGAACAGACCCCCCATAAACCACACCGGGAAGAACAGACCCCCCCATAAACCACACCGGGAAGAACAGACCCCCCCCATAAACCACACCGGGAAGAACAGACCCCCCCATAAACCACACCGGGAAGAACAGACCCCCCCATAAACCACACCGGGAAGAACAGACCCCCCCCCATAAACCACACCGGGAAGAACAGACCCCCCATAAACCACACCGGGAAGAACAGACCCCCCCCATAAACCACACCGGGAAGAACAGACCCCCCCATAAACCACACCGGGAAGAACAGACCCCCCCATAAACCACACCGGGAAGAACAGACCCCCCATAAACCACACCGGGAAGAACAGACCCCCCCATAAACCACACCGGGAAGAACAGACCCCCCCCATAAACCACACCGGGAAGAACAGACCCCCCCATAAACCACACCGGGAAGAACAGACCCCCCCATAAACCACACCGGGAAGAACAGACCCCCCCATAAACCACACCGGGAAGAACAGACCCCCCATAAACCACACCGGGAAGAACAGACCCCCCATAAACCACACCGGGAAGAACAGACCCCCCATAAACCACACCGGGAAGAACAGACCCCCCCCATAAACCACACCGGGAAGAACAGACCCCCCATAAACCACACCGGGAAGAACAGACCCCCCCATAAACCACACCGGGAAGAACAGACCCCCCCATAAACCACACCGGGAAGAACAGACCCCCCATAAACCACACCGGGAAGAACAGACCCCCCATAAACCACACCGGGAAGAACAGACCCCCCCCCATAAACCACACCGGGAAGAACAGACCCCCCCCCCATAAACCACACCGGGAAGAACAGACCCCCCCCATAAACCACACCGGGAAGAACAGACCCCCCCCCATAAACCACACCGGGAAGAACAGACCCCCCCCCATAAACCACACCGGGAAGAACAGACCCCCCCCCCATAAACCACACCGGGAAGAACAGACCCCCCCCCCATAAACCACACCGGGAAGAACAGACCCCCCCCCATAAACCACACCGGGAAGAACAGACCCCCCCCCCATAAACCACACCGGGAAGAACAGACCCCCCCCCATAAACCACACCGGGAAGAACAGACCCCCCCCATAAACCACACCGGGAAGAACAGACCCCCCCCCATAAACCACACCGGGAAGAACAGACCCCCCCCATAAACCACACCGGGAAGAACAGACCCCCCCATAAACCACACCGGGAAGAACAGACCCCCCCCCCATAAACCACACCGGGAAGAACAGACCCCCCCCATAAACCACACCGGGAAGAACAGACCCCCCCCCATAAACCACACCGGGAAGAACAGACCCCCCCATAAACCACACCGGGAAGAACAGACCCCCCATAAACCACACCAGGAAGAACAGACCCCCCATAAACCACACCGGGAAGAACAGACCCCCCCCCCATAAACCACACCGGGAAGAACAGACCCCCCCCATAAACCACACCGGGAAGAACAGACCTCCCCATAAACCACACCGGGAAGAACAGACCCCCCATAAACCACACCAGGAAGAACAGACCCCCCATAAACCACACCAGGAAGAACAGACCTCCCCATAAACCACACCGGGAAGAATAGACCCCCCATAAACCACACCGGGAAGAACAGACCTCCCCATAAACCACACCGGGAAGAACAGACCCCCCATAAACCACACCAGGAAGAACAGACCCCCCCATAAACCACACCGGGAAGAACAGACCCCCCATAAACCACACCAGGAAGAACAGACCCCCCCATAAACCACACAGGGAAGAACAGACCCCCCATAAACCACACAGGGAAGAACAGACCCCCACCCCCATAAACCACTGGGAAGAACAGACCCCGGGAGGAAGGAGGAAGTTGTTGGAGGGAAGCACAACTAGGGCCTGGTTGATCAGTCCAGTAACCAGGAGGCCTGGTCGACGACCGGGCCGCGGGGACGCTAAGCCCCGGAAGCACCTCCAGGTAACCTCAAGGTAGAGCAGTACACTAGCCCCCACAACCCCTCTGGTTCTCACTACCCCACAAGACGCACCTCACCAACTGTCACCATACTTGTAAACACCTTGGAGGCAGCGAGTGGTCGTTGAACCCTTTAGTCTACCTGTGGCTGGATTCCTGAATTCTAGCCGAGGCCGGGTTCACCTGACGCCGAGGCCGGGCTCACCTGACGCCGAGGCCGGGCTCACCTGACGCCGAGGCCGGGCTCACCTGACGCCGAGGCCGGGCTCACCTGACGCCGAGGCCGGGCTCACCTGACGCCGAGGCCGGGCTCACCTGACGCCGAGGCCGGGCTCACCTGACGCCGAGGCCGGGCACCTACCTGTAAAACAAGGTTAATTATCAGTCTGTATTCAAATTAAAAGAACTGTAGATTCAATAGAATGTAGAGAAAACATTATATATACAATATACATATTACAAAAACAAAAGGTAGGCTTAATGGTAATGGAAATGACAGCCGGCAGCTCCTCCCCCCCATCACTCCTCCCCCCGGGCCCAAAAGCATATTCCTAAGCCATTAGGCTCGTATATCTATGCCTAAAACCATGTTTATCCTGCTCGTATCCATCGTAGGCCTAATTATTTAATCCCTTATATGAATATACACAGCGAACCCTCCCCCCCCCCCCAAAAAAAAAAAAAAAAAACAGCGAACCGAACCCATCTAAAACCTCGACCTTCCCCCCCCCCCCCCCCCCCGAAAAAAAAGAAGAAAAAAAAAGCAGGAGCACGGTGAGCCTTGCAAGACATGACAAAGCCATCCCGGCAGAAACACTCAGCCTGGAGAGAGAGAGAGAAAAATAAATGATCTCGTACCATAATAAAGTCACTGATACCTGGTTGATGGGGTTCTGGGAGTTCTTCTACTCCCCAAGCCCGGCCCGAGGCCAGGCTCGACTTGTGAGAGTTTGGTCCACCAGGCTGTTGCTTGGAGCGGCCCGCAGGCCCACATACCCACCACAGCCCGGGTGATCCGGAACTTCTTAGAAAACAGTCCAGTTTTCTCTTGAAGATGTCCACGGTTGTTCCGGCAATATTTCTTATAGTCGCTGGGAGGACGTTGAACAACCGCGGACCTCTGATGTTTATACAGTGTTCTCTGATTGTGCCTATGGCACCTCTGCTCTTCACTGGTTCAATCTTGCATTTTCTTCCATATCGTTCACTCCAGTATGTTGTTATTTTACTGTGTAGATTTGGGACCTGACCCTCCAGTATTTTCCATGTATATATTATTTGGTATCTCTCTAGTCTCCTTTCTACAGAGTACATTTGGAGAGCTTTGAGACGATCCCAATAATTTAGGTGTTTTATCTCGTCTATGCGTGCCGTATATGTTCTCTGTATTCCCTCTATTTCAGCAATCTCTCCTGTTCTGAAGGGGGAAGTAAGTACTGAGCAGTACTCGAGACGGGACAGCACAAGTGGCTTTAAGAGAACAACCATTGTGATGGGATCCCTGGATTTTAAAGTTCTCGTAATCCATCCTATCATTTTTCTGGCTGACGCAATATTTGCTTGGTTATGCTCCCTAAACGTTAGATCGTCGGACATCATTATTCCCAAATCCTTGACATGCTGTTTTTCTACTATGGGCAGATTCGATTGTGTATTGTACCCTGTATTATGTTTCAGATCCTCATTTTTGCCGTACCTGAGTACCTGAAATTTATCACTGTTAAACATCATGTTATTTTCTGCTGCCCAATCGAAAACTTTGTTGACATCTGCTTGTAGTTTTTCAATGTCTTTAGCAGAGGTAATTTTCATGCTGATTTTTGTGTCATCTGCAAAGGATGACACGAAGCTGTGACTTGTATTTTTGTCTATATCAGATATGAGAATAAGGAACTGGCTTACTAATACATGCACTAATACTCTTGGGTCAGGTTTATATCACCTGGTCAACTGAAGAGGCAAACCGGAGGGGAAAATGCTCTCCAACACGACCACGCGTGGGTGTGGAGGGAGCAAGAGGTGGAGGGGTGTGGAGTGTGGAGGGAGGCTCTCACCAGTACAGTCTCCTGGAGGCGTGCATGACCACACACATCTACTACCCCCTCCCCCCTCCCCAGCTGGCTAATAAAAATGTGATAAAATCAATCAAGGTGGGGAGGGGGGGGGGGGGGCGAGCTAGGAGGTATTTGACCACAAGATTGGCTCCCCGGCAGCTCCAAGGACACCTCCCCCCCTCACCCCCTCACGCTACTTTAGGCACCGTTCCCTTCAGGTGCGGTCCCAGGAACACTGCCCCAGCGGCCCGGTCGCTGGGGCTGGGCGAGGCTTCACCCTCAAACAATTAAGTGATCACTTACGAAACATCTTCATCTTTCATCACGGAGATTTTGTTTACATTTCTTAAACGGTTTACGAACTTTGAAACTCCACAACCCAAGATTATAGTTATAAACAACCTCGCAGTGCTTCCAAGCTCAAACTGTTTAGTGTGTGTAAACAAGACTGCCATGATTGAGGAAAGATATACAGGTTTCGTAATTGGTTGCTTAAGTGCTTGATGATCCCAGCTGTGGTGGGAACCTTAATTTAAGAGAGGAAGGTAGGCGAGAGGAAGGTAGGTTACAGAAAGCTCCTCAAAGATGCACACACGCGCACACCCCACACACACACACCCACGCAGGGGCCTCGTAGGGGCCCCTGTGTGGGCCTCGTAGCCTGGTGGATAGCGCGCAGGACTCGTAATTCTGTGGCGCGGGTTCGATTCCCGCACGAGGCAGAAACAAATGAGCAAAGTTTCTTTCACCCTAAGTGCCCCTGTTACCTAGCAGTAAATAGGTACCTCGGAGTTAGTCAGCTGTCACGGGCTGCTTCCTGGTGTGTGTGTGTGTGTGGGGTGTGAAAAAAAAAAAAAAGTAGTTAGTGTAGTTAGTAAACAGTTGATTGACAGTTGAGAGGCGGGCCGAAAGAGCAAAGCTCAACCCCCGTAAAAACACAACTAGTAAACACACACACACACACACACACACACACACACACACACACCGCACATTTGTACAGAAGGTGGCAAGGAATCTAGAGTGGTGGAGGGAGAGAGGGAGAGGCGAAGAAACAGGTTGGGGCTGTGAGAGCCGTAATTACATGGGAAGGGAGGACTAGCGGCCATTACGGAGCTCCCGTGTGAACTGATGCTACGTTATTCGGCCACTGGCTGCCTCACAACATGGAGTGCGCCAACACCAGAGGGAAATAATGGGGTTAGCCGCTCACGGGCGGGCAGGTGCCGACCCCTGCACCCACCCACGGAACACAGGTTCTGTTCTTCTGTGCCAGTAACAGGAACCGTGGAAGAACGGGAAGTATACAGGACACACACCCAGTCAATCACTACAGTAGGCGCCGAGTAGTGGTGTATGAAAGGATTGGTTAAATCGTCGTTTAAGTGTATGTTCTTTACTTTATAAACATATTCAAAAGACACCTAATCAAAGCAGGCTGTGTTTACAAGGATAGGCTTCTTACAGCGGCATCTGACAGCCTCGTTGACTAGACCAATCAGACAATTAACCTGTCCTCATGGAGGAAATCTGCTCACGGGAATAGATTGAAAACGAGTACATAATTGGTGATATTACGTACTCTCTATCCATAGTTTAGTTTTCATTAGGTTTGGTACGTTAGTACAGTGTATTATTGACGATAATGTTAAATATAGAATTCGAAAACTATTTCAGTGTGAGAATTCCATTACAAAATAAAATTCTTCAAAGAAAACATTTTCAGCAAACATTTGTATATTTTAAGCCAACTATTTATAATACAACATTATAACTAAAATAATTTATATTTACGACAAAAGGTTCATCTGCCAGTTTACATGTACTGGAACCATAATACGTTTTCAGACCATTACAAATATCTAGATAACTATCCAAGTGATTTGAGGGGGGGGGGGGGAAGATGAGGATTCTCATGGTAATTGATTTCCTGTGAGGAAGGGCTCCGCACAGCAGCCCGTCCTCATAAAGCCCAAACGCTGGATAATCCAACCGTTTATGAATGAAGAACGTTTTACACAAGACTGTACTGATGGTGTTCCAATATTTCCCGACCAATGCCCGGCTGACGTCCCCTCTGAACCACAACGCAGTAAATGCTTCACCCACCTACTGCAAATACAAATAATTGCCATTTTAAACGCCTAACTTAATTTAGGCCTAACTATACAATAAATTAATTAATCTTAATGGGAAAACATTCACTGTGAACAGAGTAGGCTAATGATGGTGATGGAGCTCCGGGGGGGGGGCGGGGGCGGACCAGGCCCTCCTCCCCCCCCCTCCCCAGGAGGACGGGTGGCGCAGGGCGTGGCCGGCCAGCTACCAGTGCGCCCAGAGCGCTTCCTGGCTACGTGCAACCCCACTCACGAGCTTTTGGGATCAAAGGTTGGCATTTGAGCAATAAATGGCGGTGTTGCAGAGCGGGGTATAGATGTAATCCCCGGGAAGGGACTACACATTTCGTGTACGTGGTTTAAACCATCACACAACGGCCATCCTCCCCCTCCAACACACACAATCCATTATTTAGTATTACCGATGTAAACAGGACGTGTACAAATGTAACGTCGATACAACATTTACAAGGCTACGCGACAAGCCCCCTCCCCCGCCCCCCACTTTACCCCACAACCTAATCGTGTGGGGTATTGTAGCCTTAATGTGGCGGTTTGTATAACTTTTGCAATTAAATTTGAGTGATTTTTTTTTAATACGCTGCAGTAACGTTACCCACAAGATTGTGATCTTAAATGTAAGAGGTTGCCAGCAGCATAAAGCTCACGGGAGAGCTTTGTGGCTCCAAGCACAGCACCCCAACACCTCCAGAGCACAGCACCTGCAGGCCCAGCACCCCAACACCTCCAGAGCACAGCACCTGCAGGCCCAGCACCCCAACACCTCCAGAGCACAGCACCTGCAGGCCCAGCACCCCAACACCTCCAGAGTACAGCACCTGCAGGCCCAGCACCTTCGTCACCACCAGCCAGCTAAGCCCTGGACATATAGCACACTTCCCGGGTGACAGGACGCTTATGGTCCACAACATCAACCCAATATTATATTTCCTGTCAGGGACACGAAGCCTTTACCTGGGCTTATTGAGGCCAACTACTGACCTTGCCCAGGGTGCAACCCACAAAGTTACCCAACTCCCGAGTATCTATTGACTGCTAGGTGAAGAGAGGCATCAGGTGAAAGGAAAGTGCCCAACTATTTGTCCCGCCCACGTATTGAACCACTTGGGTCCCGCAGTTGTGAATCGAGGATTGGTGGAAATGTTATTTAAATAGACCAATCTGAGAACATTCTTACGGGTTATTCATGCCCGTGCTTGAATTACTTCTTAGGTGGCTTAATCTTCATCAATCAGCTAATTGAGCCCGTCCTCCCCTCAGGAGGCGAGTGTGCTCCCCGGCCTCTACAAGACAGTACTTACACCAACCATTTGATCACTTACAAAGAAAAAATGTTGGGCCCAAAAGGTTCACGTTTTGTATTGATGAAACAGCCTAACTGGCATGCTACACAAAACTCCAGCAGCACATTAAACAAGGTAACCCAGCCTGTCTAAGCCGTCCTAGGCCAAATGTAAGCAACGTCAGCCTAGTACAGTACACACTTGTGCTATACAACGCCAACGTCAGCCTAGTACAGTACACACTTGTGCTATACAACGCCTAGAAATACTTCACTTCCGATTTTGGCTCCCCTCCCCCCCCCCCCCCTCCCTGGGCCCAAACATGCATACCCGTACAGGAGGAACATTGTTGGCGGCCCGTGTCCTCTCTTGTAGGCTCCAGCACACTGATACAACCACTGTGTCATTTGTGGCTGGGTTTAGTTATAGCTGCACTCTAGCCGCCTTGTGAGTGACCAGCTGGAGCCCCAGCACCCACCACCTGGGGGGGGGCCAAGCACCCACCACCTGAGGGAGCCCCAAGCACCCACCACCTGGGGGGGGGCCAAGCACCCACCAGCTGGGGGGGGCCAAGCACCCACCAGCTAGGGGGGGACCAAGCACCCACCAGCTGGGGAGGGGCCAAGCACCCACCACCTGGGGGGGGGCCAAGCACCCACCAGCTGGGGGGGGGGGCAAGCACCCACCAGCTGGGGGGGGGGGCAAGCACCCACCACCTGAGGGAGCCCCAAGCACCCACCACCTGGGGGGGGCCAAGCACCCACCACCTGAGGGAGCCCCAAGCACCCACCACCTGGGGGGGGGCCAAGCACCCACCACCTGGGGGGGGGGCCAAGCACCCACCA
The DNA here is from genome assembly GCF_040958095.1 of Procambarus clarkii. NCBI lineage: Eukaryota > Metazoa > Arthropoda > Malacostraca > Decapoda > Cambaridae > Procambarus > Procambarus clarkii. The sequence goes on from NC_091192.1 coordinate 32,676,344, forward strand.
GCTGGGGGGGGGGGGCCAAGCACCCACCACCTGAGGGAGCCCCAAGCACCCACCACCTGGGGGGGGGGCCAAGCACCCACCACCTGAGGGAGCCCCAAGCACCCACCACCTGGGGGGGGGGCCAAGCACCCACCAGCTGGGGAGGGGCCAAGCACCCACCAGCTGGGGAGGGGCCAAGCACCCACCAGCTGGGGAGGGGCCAAGCACCCACCAGCTGGGGGGGGGCCAAGCACCCACCACCTGGGGGGGGGGCCAAGCACCCACCAGCTGGGGGGGGGGGCCAAGCACCCACCACCTGAGGGAGCCCCAAGCCCCCACCACCTGGGGGGGGGGCCAAGCACCCACCACCTGGGGGGGGGGGCCAAGCACCCACCACCTGGGGGGGGGGGCAAGCACCCACCACCTGAGGGAGCCCCAAGCACCCACCACCTGGGGGGGGGCCAAGCACCCACCACCTGGGGGGGGGGGCCAAGCACCCACCACCTGAGGGAGCCCCAAGCACCCACCACCTGGGGGGGGGGCCAAGCACCCACCACCTGGGGGGGGCCAAGCACCCACCAGCTGGGGGGGGGGCCAAGCACCCACCAGCTGGGGGAGCCCCAAACACCCACCAGCTGGGAGTAAGCGGGGGTAACCGGGCAGCCAGCAAGTTCACCCCTCAATAATATATTACAACATTGAACCAGTCCCTTCTCTTCATTTGCCACCCCATAAAAAAATCCAACCTTTTAACCTAACTAGAAAGGTACATACCCAGGCAACCCACCTAACCTATCGAGGCAGATGGATAAAAAAACGTGAGCGTCGTTACTTTTCTGAATAGGCTGCATTTCTAACGGTCAATGTAACGTTAAAAACGCGACCTATTAGTCAAGAGGACGGGTTGATTGAATTAAATTAAAGCCAACTCAGAGTCCAGACAATCCAGTACGGTAACTTCTTTTCCACGAGGAAAAATGTTCAGACAAACGGTAATGTACATCGTATTTTGATGAATAATTCCCCTGCGGCTCAAAACCGATGTACTAAATGTTGACGAGACTACACACTAGAGGTTGAAGGGACGACAACGTTTCGGTCCGTCCTGGACCATTCTCAATCGACTTGAGAATGGTCCAGGACGGACCTTCAACTTCTAGTGTGTGGTCTGGTCAACATACTTCAGCCACGTTATTGTGACTCATCGCCTGCCGACGTACTAAAAATCATTGTGGCTCGCAAAATTGACGACGACCCGTTTTCTATACGTGGGTCCTCGAAGTTTGGTTAGGTACAGGCAATTGGTGCATCATTTTTACGACTGCGCAGCCCGTTCTCGCCAGCGTTCCCTACGTCAAGAAAGTGTCGTACTCAAGTGCCTGATCTTAACCTACCAGAGAAACCATGGATAGAAAACGGGACATTGAGTCACTTTCACGAGCCGCGACGATTATCTAGCAGGACAATGTTTGGTCTTGGGTCGAGTACACGTCAAAATGCGACGTGCTATCACGAGGACGGGTTGCTTTGTGAACGCTGGAGAGTGCTGGCCGCACACCCTAAATTATCCTTTGATGTACTCTGTAAAAACGCGACACTCTCCCTAAATCTTTAATGGCTACATGAAAGGAATTCTTAATTTATTTTCACTAATGCAGAGGGTGAAAACTTGGGTTGGTTATTTTCATCACACGTACGTACGTGCGTGTGTGCGTGCGTGCGTGTGATTAAACAATGCAGCGACGACTAAACTGGAAGTCGTCGTAGTTCGTCGTTGCCCAACCTGTCCTCCTAAGCTTTCCCAACGTCAAGAAACTGTCTCACTAAAATGCCTTAATCTTAACCAACCAGAGGACTCACTAACAGAAAACGGGATAGTGTCAATTTCGCGAGCCGCTATCGTTATCTAGTACGACAGATTTTGGTCTTGGGTATAGTATACGTCATAATGCGACGTGCTATCACGAGGACGTGTTGCGTTACCCGCCCGTCTACATGTTATATCCCACCACTCATACCTGTCAATCGTCCGTCCCGTCCAACATGCTTCCCGTCCCATCTCGTGCCCACCTTTCCAGTCCTCGACCCACCAACAATCACATCCGCATCATTCAATTTGTCGCCCATCCTATCCCCGGACACCACCTAATTCACTCCATCCTTCCCACACATCAAACATACTCTCCATTCCATCTCCTGTCCCGCCAAAACTATACAACCAGCTCAATAAATCATAACACCTGGCCAGGTACTACAGACGGAAGATCTCTCACAATACACAACTGAGCGGACGCACATGTTCTTATGAGCGGCAATCATGTTCATCTGTTGATGTGGCGAGTTGTTCTACTCCAGCGTGTTGCTGGGGAAGGGGACCCTCCGCCAGCGTGTTGCTGGGGAAGGGGACCCTCCGCCAGCGTGTTGCTGGGGGAGGGGACCCTCCGCCAGCGTGTTGCTGGGGGAGGGGACCCTCCGCCAGCGTGTTGCTGGGGGAGGGGACCCTCCGCCAGCGTGTTGCTGGGGAAGGGGACCCTCCGCCAGCGTGTTCTGGGGAAGGGGACCCTCCGCCAGCGTGTTGCTGGGGAAGGGGACCCTCCGCCAGCGTGTTGCTGGGGAAGGGGACCCTCCGCCAGCGTGTTGCTGGGGAAGGGGACCCTCCGCCAGCGTGTTGCTGGGGAAGGGGACCCTCCGCCAGCGTGTTGCTGGGGGAGGGGACCCTCCGCCAGCGTGTTGCTGGGGGAGGAGTGGTGTTGTGGCCCCGTAACGATACAGACTGGCCCATGATTTGCTGAGAAAGGTGAACTCGCCGGCGTGAGGACCACAGAAGACAGACTCAGGGAGGGCACCTTGAGTGGTGTACCATAGAAGTGGACTCGCCGGGGAGGAAGATTGCAGAAGTTCTTTTATAGTGTCCTGTATAAAAGTGACCCCGGCTGTGTTGTGTGCTGTACACAAGTGTATAGTTAGCCCTGTACACAAGTGTATAGTTAAGGAAGTACTCACGGTGTTTTGTTTGTTTGTTTTTTAGTGTTTACCTCCCATTCCTGTTGGACTATTACTGCCAGTTCTTAATACCTTGCCTATGACTCGGGGTTGGATCGAGTAAGCGAAGACATTAAACCCCATTATAAAGTTTGATATGAAAAGAACCCAGGTAAGTGAGGCCGTGATATGGAGGCTTCTAACTTAGGTGAAGCAAGATGCGAAGCTCTGCCAGCTGGCAGTTAGGGCGCTCTCGTCTTCCTGGGTGAGGCCAGCCGGGGGGGTGGGGGGGGGGGGAGACCAACTCATCCAGGGCTGTATTTCCATCACTCCCCAGGCCTGAGTACCAACTCCAGACGCAGCCTCTGACACACGGCTCCCACTCATTGACGGCTGACAAGAAGCACCGCTTGTATCAATGTGTGGTGTGGAATGTTGAGTAAGTACTTCTGTAATTATTTGTATACGCTACTTGCAACACTCTTTAATGATAGTAAGTGCAACCACGTGAGCTTGGTGAATGTTGCTGACTATTGTGTGCAACAACTCCGAGCAAGACATCCCGTGGCATGCCACTCCTTGACTGTTCACGTGTTAGTTAAGGTATCAACACCACGTGTCGGCTACTTGTACTTCCAATTATTTCCAGACCATCATTCTGAGCTCAAAGTTGTCCTTTACATACGACATTGGCTTGGGCAACTGTTGTGGCTTGAAGTATTCATATTAACAATGTTAAGTTAGGTTGCATTACGTCACTTTGGTATTGTCTGCAAGAGACGGGTGGTACTGTGTGAAGATTTACGTATGACACCTCTTAAAGCAAGGATAATTATCTCCATTTTCAAGTATATATATTATGTTTTCGTTTTGTTAAATAAATTAGATAAGCACATTGTGTTTCTGGGATGCTCCCGGACGCAGGTTCGAATCCTCGTCACAGCCCTTGTGGATTTGTTCATTTAACCTAAGACAAGGTGTGTCAACTGCAAGAAAACTGATTGGTTGGATAAAAGCTTTCAAACCAAAGATGCCAGAACAATGACACTAAGACACTAGTGCTCTCTAGGGTGGAGTATTGTTGTACACTAACATCCCAACATTTAAACCTGAAGAAACTGATCACCTGGAGAACTTATCAAGAACTTTTATTGTCCAAATTCACTCAACATTAAATTATTGGGACCGTTCAAAATTTAAAATCTGTATTCCTAGACATCAAGTTAAAGATGCATAATAATTTACACTTGGAAAATATTCGAGGGACCCATACCAAATCTGTACACTGAAGTAACTCGAGACCAAGAGGCACGGCAGGAAATGCAAATTATTCCCGCTGAAAAAAGGTGCAATAGATACGTGTAGACTGAACTGTATCAACATTAAAGGCCTTAGACACTTCAACTCTGCTTCTAAACATAAACATGAGATAACTAACTGATCTCGGCGTTCAAGTGAACTTTTGAAGGATACCTGGATCAACTGGGCTGCGATTGACTCAGACTGTGAACAGTGGATAAATAATAAAGATAATAATACAGGAGTGGGGAAGGGAAAGGAACTATCGGGAGAAAGAGCCAAGCTATTACGACTATATAGCACTTGGAAGGGGTCAGGATAAGGATTTGGGATGAGACGGGGAGGGGAACCTCTTGGACGATCGGGGATTGAACGCCGAATAAAGCGACGGTCTGGTTAATAAAGCGAGACCGTCGCTTTATTAACCAGACCAACAACCAGGAGGCTTGGTTAGAGACCGGGCCCAAGGGAAGTTAATCCTCTGTACCAACTCGGAGCATCCTGAGACAGGATGCTACACTTATCTCCTCTTTATCTCTCTCGCTTTATCTCCAACAACACCATCTAAATAAAGTTGTTATGAGACTGACAACTTTTCCTCAACCCCCAGTTGAAATAGACGCGAGATCCCTGGGTTACTTCAGGAGTAGGACGGACATACGAGCTTGGGGTGGATATACATTTACCCTGTCCCGTATGGGCCAAATTGGCTGCGAGAGTCGCGGACTTCACATTGCCACGAGTGCCATGGGTCATGGTGATAGCAATGGCGCGGATGTTGTCGCCTTGAGCAATCTTGAGCACAGTCCTTAACTGCGTTTCCTTGCTGCTAAGATAGTCAGGTTTGTCATCGTCGGTTAGAAGAGATACGAGCAGTCCGGCTAATCACACAAAGTTTCCTTAACATTACTTAAGTAATGAAGAAATATGATTTATTTACTCACTATAATGTTGGTGCTGAATATAAAACATGAAAAATTTCTGTACGCCGAAATAATATAATTTTATAACGAAATTGGGTCGATCTAATTACCCCCAGCCATAACATTGTCGCTTGGATCGTCGACTTCCTATGGCGTCAGCCGTCACATAGTTTCGTCTAATTTGGTTATAAAATATTATTTCAAGGTACAATTAAGTTTTTTCCATGTTTCATATTTACCAACAACTTTATAGTGAGTAAATGTCATTTCTTCGTTAGTTACGTAACGATAGGAGGCTTTGGGTAGATTTGGGTAATTAAGAGGTAATTAATAATAATAATAGTAATAAGTAATAAGAGATCCGTTCCATCCGCCAGAGGTCTAGGGTTGTTCAACACCCTCCCAGCGAGCACAAGAAATATTGCCGTAACAACAGTGGACATTGTTAAAAAAAAAACAAGTACCGTTTTGCCGTGACAGGTCGTTAGCCTGTGTGGTAATTAGTCAGGTGTCAGCCCCACTAGTCAGCTGCACAAGTGACTGATCACGGTACCAGGCATTTACTGACACCTGTAACCATCGTGTTCAGTGTCATTTTATGGCTTGTGTGGGTTGAGTAATTATTTCACGCTGCACGAAGTCCTGTGACTATCTGTACTGATTATTGATTACCGTCTCAGGGTTATCTTCTTGAGGTCATCTTGAGATGTCGGGGCTCAGCGTCCCCGCGGCCCGGTCCTCGACCAGGCCTCCTTTTTGTTACACACTCCCAGACCAGAGTAGAGGGTAGACTAGAATATTCTCTACATCAAGACACGTGAGTGAACGAGTTGTATAACAGTGATTATTAGTGTCTTGGAGACCGATAATTCTCATGTATTATTGTGCGATCTGTGACAGGTATTGACATATCTTTGTTGTGTACAATGAATATAATTATTGTTTAGATATATATACTGTCTGTCACTCGTGTTCGTCTGACAAGTGTGTTATAAGTATACTGCTCTATACCAGTGACAAGTGTTATAGCTATAGTATACTGCTCTATACCAGTGTGACAAGTGCTATAGTATACTGTTCTATACCAGTGTGACAAGTGCTATAGTATACTGTTCTATACCAGTGTGACAAGTGCTATAGTATACTGCTCTACACCAGTGTGACAAGTGCTATAGTATACTGCTCTATACCAGTGTGACAAGTGCTATAGTATACTGCTCTATACCAGTGTGACAAGTGCTATAGTATACTGCTCTATACCAGTGTGACAAGTGCTATAGTATACTGCTCTACACCAGTGTGACAAGTGCTATAGTATACTGCTCTATACCAGTGATAAGTGCTATAGTATACTGCTCTACACCAGTGTGACAAGTGCTATAGTATACTGCTCTATACCAGTGAGAAGTGCATTAGTATACTGCTCTACACCAGTGTGACAAGTGCTATAGTATACTGCTCTATACCAGTGAGACAAGTGCTATAGTATACTGCTCTACACCAGTGTGACAAGTGCTATAGTATACTGCTCTATACCAGTGAGACAAGATCTATAGTATACTGCTCTATACCAGTGAGACAAGTGCTATAGTATACTGCTCTACACCAGTGTGACAAGTGCTATAGTATACTGCTCTACACCAGTGAGACAAGTGCTATAGTATACTTCTCTATACCAGTGAGACAAGTGCTATAGTATACTGCTCTATACCAGTGTGACAAGATCTATAGTATACTGCTCTATACCAGTGAGACAAGTGCTATAGTATACTGCTCTACACCAGTGTGACAAGTGCTATAGTATACTGCTCTACACCAGTGAGACAAGTGCTATAGTATACTTCTCTATACCAGTGAGACAAGTGCTATAGTATACTGCTCTATACCAGTGTGACAAGTGCTATAGTATACTGCTCTACACCAGTGAGACAAGTGCTATAGTATACTGCTCTACACCAGTGTGACAAGTGCTATAGTATACTGCTCTATACCAGTGTGACAAGTGCTATAGTATACTGCTCTATACCAGTGTGACAAGTGCTATAGTATACTGCTCTACACCAGTGAGACAAGTGCTATAGTATACTGCTCTACACCAGTGAGACAAGTGCTATAGTATACTGCTCTACACCAGTGTGACAAGTGCTATAGTATACTGCTCTATACCTGTCCATTAGCCTTGTGGCCAGTACCGAGGTCATCCCGCCAGTATTGAGACTGGTGGTGGTGGTGCACGCGGCAGGTTATCATTAATGCACCAGAGCCCCTGGTGGCCCGCATCCTCCTGGGTCTGTTTGTGTACCTTGTGTGTCAGGGATACACCATGTAAAGCCACCGTGTGTATATAGTGTTAACTTCAATAAACTGGTATATAGTTACGCTCTCAACCACACTCACTTCCCCCTCGTGCTGCTCTCACATACGACTCCCTTACTGGGACACTTGTTGACAGCCTCTCCAGGTTAGAGCTGCTTCACAGCCTACATACATGTGGTGTGTGACCGCGCCGCGTTCCGAACCCACCAGCGCTGTGGGTTGGGTGGGACTACAACCCCATACTGCAAGAATATAACACAGTGGAAGAGTTTACCGCAGGTTATTATCTCGGGTAATAGCTTATCAATACCTTGTTGGCTCTCCGGGTAACTCAACATGGGTTATTGCATGTGCAAGGTGCAAGGTCAGGTCTCCTGTGTGAAGCCAATCATCATACTAGACCATGGGTACCTTCACAGTTTGCTCCGGTGCTCTACACACACATGGGGCTTAACAGCTTAAAACAAATGTAAACTTTACTTTCACTTACTACCGATGCATAGAAAACTTCTATATTACGGTGCTTTCGTGTTTTATTAATGTCACATTTTGAACAGATTGGCAAATTCCGTAAAGTCAAGCTTTACCGAAGTGGTTATCTTCTTCTCAAGAAATCATCTCAAGAAGATAACCACTTCCGTAAAGCTTGACTTTACGGAATTTGCCAATCTGTTCAAAATGTGACATTAATAAAACACGAAAGCACCGTAATATAGAAGTTTTCTATGCATCGGCTTAGATCGGTTAGAGGGGGTTGGGATCTTTTGTTTCTAGCTAGACACAACGGTTGCTTTTGGGGCATGGCAAATGGTGGTGTTGGCCGCCACGGTAATGGTCAACACGGCCACGTGGGCCCTCACACGCCGCCTCTCTCCATGTCACTATATAGTTTGAACTAGAGAGTGAACTACATGCAACACTGGATTTAACAATTTCACAAACCATAAACAGTTTTGGCACATGTGTGTGTGGGGGGGGCGGGGGAAAGTGGGTCACCAAGTGATAACTATCTCGTCATCATTTTTGGCTTCAAACTACAGTTGTGTAATCTTTCATTCTGTTCTTCGTCAGTATAGTTCAGCGGCAACTATTGATTTTAGCGTTTTTTTTCAGATATTTTTAATTCTGGGGTGTATAAATGCCCTCAACGAGGCCCCGTCCACCCACCCTCCCATATTCCCCCTCCACATCCCCTAGCCTCACACACTTTAAATCCCTCTCCCCCAATATACCATAAAAAATAACCGTTTTGTCTAACCAGACACGTGCGAACCCGAGCAACCCACCTAACCTATTTAGGCCAATGTATACAAAACTTAGATATTACGGTGCTTTCATTTTTACTAATGTCGCATTTTTAACGGATTTGTCGATACGTTATCTTTCGTCGACTCCGAGGATCAACGTCCCCGCAGCCCGGTCTCCGACCAGGCCTCCTGATTGGTGCTCTGATCAACCAGGCTGTTCAACACACATGCTCGCAGCCTGACGTATTAGTCACAGCCTTGTGGATCACGTATCCCTTGGAGCTGTTTATGAAGGATACGCTCTATACCAGTGTGACAAGTGCTATAGGTATACTGCTCTATATCAGTGTGACAAGTACTATATACTGCTCTATACCAGTGTGACCAGGTATAGAGCAGTATAATATAATATATATATAATCCTCTCTTGAACCCCGCGAGAAGTCGGCCAGTTATATTCCTCGTGTGTTGCGGGAGTGTACTGAAAAGTCTTGGACCCTTGGTGTTTAAAGTTCTCTCTCAGCGTACCCATTGCACTTCCTGCCATGCCTCCAGGTGTCGTGTGGAAGTATTTCCCCGAGTAGAATTAGAACCAGTAATTTTTTCCAAGCATAAAGTATTATTTATCTCTTGCCTGCCTGCACTGTGGGAGGGGGGGGGGGGGGGTAGGTAGCCCTTGCAAGTGGGGGGGTGTAACAGTTGCAAGGGGGGGGGGATAAAACGTACCTGACTCATACCTCAGGCTGCGAGCAGCCGCGTCCAACAGCTTGACCAGTCCAGCAACGATGAGACCTGATCGACGACCGGGCCGCGGGGACGTTGAACCCCGAAAACACCTCAAGGTAACCTCAAGGGTGACAGAGCGTCAGCATGTGCACAACACAGCAGGTCGGGCGCCAGGATAGTCAGGAGAGACCCGGCCAAGAGACAATGCCGTAATGGCAGCCAATTTCATCGCCTGGTTGACCCGAAGGCCCACGGCACAAGACTTAATTAAACTAATTACATAATGACCTTTGATCTATCTATACAAGAAGTTGTTTAATCCTTTGAGTCATGGTGGCTCCTTGGAGGTAATTTGTGATGCTATTCTCAGGGAGCGAGACGCAGGGAGCCGGTCGGCCGAGCGGACAGCACGCTGGACTTGTGGTCCCGGGTTCGATCCCAGGCGCCGGCGAGAAACAATGGGCAGAGTTTTTGTCACCCTATGCCCCTGTTACCTAGCAGTAAAATAGGTACCTGGGTGTTAGTCAGCTGTCACGGGCTGCTTTGTGGGGGTGGAGGCCTGGTCGAGGACCGGGCCGCGGGGACAAAAAAAAAGCCCTGAAATCATCTCAAGATAACCTCAAGATCAAGAGAGGAGCTGGGTAGTTGTTACCCAAGCTGTACCTCCTGGGTCGAGCATTAGCTCCCTAGACCCAGCATGTAAGTAGTTAAGGCAACCACTGGAGCTCCGTGGAGCCCCAAGAGCGTCGTGTACCCGAGGGAGTGTTGTGGTGGTGTCCGGGGAGTCCAAGGACCCCGGTTCCCTCACATTGTATGGCCTCAATATTTGATCAATGAGTCATCCTGACGTTGGCAAGCCACTTGGGCTGGACGGTATAGCGACGGTGTATGCTTCATGCAGGTCGTCGTTCAATCCTCGACCGTGGAAGTGGTTGGGCACCATCGTCCCATCCCCGACATCCTTCGTCGACAGGTCCCCCCCCCCCCCCCGTCCCAATCCTTAACTAATGTGATTCACAGTTCAATTTCATTAGTGGGTGGGGGGGGGGGGGGGGTGATGGCGGGGGCCCCAGCCAGGCGGTGACATACACGGGCCGCCATGGTACTCCACAGTATTTTGGTTAGAACGTAACCAGACCTATTTACGCCTACGCCACGTTAAGTTCTCTAGTTGCTGTTCTAAGTTCTAGCATGACGTTTGTTGTATTTCAATAGCACAGACATTAGCTTCGGGTGCACGAGTACATGTTTAACGTGCCATTAACATTAGCTTTCCGTACCATCATGTGTGAGGGATGAGTTTTTTTTTATTATTATTATTATTATTATTATTATTATTATTATTATTATTATTATTATTTTCTACCACAAACGTGGCCACACATTTACAATGCTAACCAGCATATATACATTTTCTTCTGTCCTCCATGGACAGGGTTAGAGATGTGTTAAACATATAGTTCAAGGGTTTATTGAACAATGAGTGTGGGTGCGGGCCGCCCTCACCACTCCCAGCACCGGGACCTTCCCGCCGCGGCTCCAGCCCTCCCCACACACACACACCTCATTGGGCGCCAATCCTTAAACGTCCAATCCTGTTCACCCACCAGTAATTGGCAGACAGTTATTTACTAATGGGGGAGGGAGGGTTGTGTTCCAGGGAACACTAGTGAGCAATGCTCACCATGAGCTATGGAAAGGGAAAGCTCCAAGCCTGCTAATGTAAGCCAGACGTTGTCTATTCTGGCGTAAGAATATGTTTGGTATTTTTACTGCAGGTTTACTAGTAGTGTAGACCACCAGGTAGACTATCATGCAACCCCCTGCTGAAACCCCCCCCCCCCCATCCTCTGCTCGCACGACTCATTCAGTGAGAACTCATGACTAGTGTGAGGAGGAGGAAATTATCAGGAGAAAGCGCCAAACCCTTACGACTATACAGCACTTGGAAGGGGTCAGGATAAGGATTTGGGATGGGAAAGGGGTAAGGAATGGTGCCCAACCACTTGGACGGCCGGGGATTGAACGCAGACCCGCATGAAACGAGACCGTCGCTCTACCGTCCACCCCAAGTGGTTGGGCATGACTAGCGTGAGATTGATTTTTGCCAACAAAACTCATTTTGAGAATCTCATGGAATTGTGGCACAACTTCCTTATGCACTGTTACAGGAGGGCCGAGTTTGGTGTCAAAGCGGCACCCTTGTCCATTGTGGCCAAGAACCGAGACTGTTCTGAAAGAAAGGGAGACAGTTGGTCTATAAGATGACAAAGTGTTGAACGTCGAAAGGAATCGCTGGCAGGAGGTAGAAGCTCCACTTCGCGTTGAATGAGGAAGGTTGCTCCCTCGCTGCTTGTCTGGTGAGCGGGAGACTCCACACCTGTCATCGTACCGCCTACACCTGCTGCTGCTGCTGGTTTCAGGTTTAGCTACTTTGAACAAAAATTTCCATGTAGCACGGGCTATGATGAGCCCGTAATCGAGTTGGGTTATTCACGACAACGTTGTTACTGTAATATTTGGGTCAAAGTTTTAAATGAACGTCGAGTTTTTCTTTTCGCACTGGGATTAGTCTTGTTTTAATAACATTATCTTATGGGCGGATATAGATGCACAATGTTCACCAGTGTGTCTGATTCTTCAACTGTTTTGTTAACTATTGTAGTCGCTGTGGGTTTTGCTGTAAATGTTGCTGCTCTTGTTGGTTGAATGTTGACTTTGATGCGCAGGGGCTTCAGTTGATTCACATTCCCGTAATACAATAGTGGCGCCTCTGCATCTGTTCCACAGATATGACATTAACTATTGGGTTTATTACCACCCAGCAGCACTTGTATCCAAGTCTGAGTTTGTATATGACTACTGCAATGTCTCTGGATAGTTTTTTTGGTCAGGCTTGAAAGAGGAATACCCATTGGCCTGTTCGTACCACATCCCAGTGGGTCTGCCTTCTGCTGCTTTGGCTCTGTGGCGCTACGCCCTGCCGCAGCCACTACGTCATCGTCACGTGGCAAAGTCAGCGTCGTCGTCGACGCATGCCAGTGTGTGTAAATCAGAGGCATTGTCAGTACAAATTCCTAGTAGATTCCTCTGTGCTTCGAGACTATACTTCGTGTAATCTTATGTCCGACTTTAATTAACCATCTAGTCACTGGTAACGAGAGAACGCTGGCACGGGTGGTGCGTTATGTGAGATGTTGAAGGTGTTACCACTGTACCCCCCGTGGCGGGGGAACAGGTATTACCCCTGTACCCCCCGTGGCGGGGGAACAGGTATTACCCCTGTAACCCCCGTGGCGGGGGAACAGGTATTACCACTGTAACCCCCGTGGCGGGGGAACAGGTATTACCCCTGTACCCCCCGTGGCGGGGGAACAGGTATTACCCCTGTAACCCCCGTGGCGGGGGAACAGGTATTACCACTGTAACCCCCGTGGCGGGGGAACAGGTTTTACACCTGTAACCCCCGTGGCGGGGGAACAGGTTTTACCCCTGTAACCCCCGTGGCGGGGGAACAGGTTTTACCCCTGTAACCCCCGTGGCGGGGGAACAGGTTTTACCCCTGTAACCCCCGTGGCGGGGGAACAGGTTTTACCCCTGTAACCCCCGTGGCGGGGGAACAGGTTTTACCCCTGTAACCCCCGTGGCGGGGGAACAAGTGTTACCACTGTACCTCGTGATACAGGCACAGTGGGAACCTTCAGGCAAATCACGCCTTTAAGAAGGATTACCACACATGGCATTTCAGACCAGATGTTATCGAGAGGTGTGATGTTCTACAGGGGTACAATGTTGTACAGGGGTGGTGTTGTACAGGGGTGATGTTGCCGAGGTGTTGTATTTGTTACTTGTTCATGCAACTTGACATGTGTTCCAAGGCCCAGATTGGCGTCGTCATTCCACAGAGATTCCAGTGCTTAGGAAGCAGTAATGGCCAGAGTTGTCAGCCACGTGTTAAGACCCGTTGGAGTCCAGACGGTGTTGATGCACCAGTTCTGAAGGAATGTCTTTCCAGCTCAGTGCTTTCCAAAACTGTGTTTTGTCAAGATATTATTTATACGTGGTCGCCTAGTTATTGTTCTTACTAATTAACGTAAAGATTTGCGAGTTCTTGTACTTGGTGGGCAAGTTATTAATGAACCTGTCAACGTTAATAACATTCCTCCTAGATCTGTCTTTGTAATATTGACAGAACTCACCGGTCCTCTGCTATTATTTCATCCCAGTAATAAATTCTATGTATGAACCTTAACTGTAGCCAACTTTAAAGCATTGGGTGACAGCTACATCAACTTATCACGACCCATAGGGACGTTTGTTTAGAGTAAAGCACCCACAGGAGCCATAAGTGACAGGTGTACCTGGGAAAGTGATACCTGGAGGGCGTTTCGGGAATTCTACTGAGCCCGTCCTGGGGCCAGGATCGAGTTGTGGTAACTTGGTCAGACAGATTGTTGCTGGGAGCGGCCCGCAGGCCCACATATCCCCTGCAACCCGATTGGTCCGGCACCTCTTGCGAGAACTTATCTAAATGCTTATTGAAGATTTGCTCCTCATAGCATTTGCAAGGGGTCGCCCCATATACAAATAAGGCGACTAATGCAGTAGCAGCCGGAAAAGGAACATCACATCTATTACACAAGATTCATCGAGCACACAAGTACCCACTGAAAACAAAACTAGTACATCTCCCTTCACTGATGACGGCTTAGTGTGTGTTGACCAGACCACACACTAGAAGGTGAAGGGACGACGACGTTTCGGTCCGTCCTGGACCACTCAAGTCGATTGTGCTTCTTGAAAGTCGTCGTCGTGTCGAAACGTCGTCGTCATTGAGTCACAATAGCCACGTATTGTGACTCATCGCCTGCACACGGCTTAGTGTGTGTTGACCAGCTGGAGTGTGCTGAAGCAATGTGAGGTGGTCCAACACTATCATCCTCGCGTTACATAAGTTTACTCAGCTCTTAAACTGTTTGATAAATACAAAGCCACTGTGATTGAGGGATGTGCAGATTTCTTATGTGGTTGCATAAATGCTTGAAGATAATGGCTGGAGAGAGACGCCGTCACTTACATGTGAGTGTGGGGGGGGACGGGTTGCCCCGTTGCCATACGGGGCAACCCGTCGTGTTCAGTACTACACGTACTGAACACAACAACAATTACGGAGCAGTGGTCTCATTTCGCCTTCGTATACATCAATTATTGCAACTTGTTAAAACTGTCAATTGTTGCGTTTAGCAGCCTATTACACCACTTGGGGAGTAGAGGAACACCTAGAAGCCCATCAAGCAGGAAGGCTCAGGGAGTGGGGAGGGAAGGGGGGAGTGGGGAGGGAAGGGGGAGTGGGGAGGGAAGGGGGAGTGGGGAGGGAAGGGGGGAGTAGGGAGCAGAGGAAAAGACTGAACCTGCAGGATGAAGGCGTGGGAAGGGGGGGGGGCGGAGACCCCCCACGGACTGGCGAAGACTGATGCATGAACAATGATGCCTCGTGTTCCTGGCCAAGAATGAAACGAACAAGGGGGGGAACACACGGAACATGTCGAGGCGTCAGGACCGTCAACCCCGGACACTTGCCTCGAGCCCCTGAACAAAAGCGCTGTGAAGCCTCATCAAATTCTACACCTCCTCTGTCTTAGATATTGGGTTCACGGGCGGACTAGAACCACCGGGAAAATATTGAGGCTGTACAATGGGATGGAACCCACATGCGTCGGCGTGCCACGTACTCTCACTCTCGGCAATCATGCAGAGCTATTTTCTCATACCACCTTATTGTCATATTGTATTAACACTTTCAATGACACCATCCACACCCCCAATACAACCCCCCCCCCCGTCCCTTTATTTAGAGACCACTGTCAGGGACAGGAAGCTTCTACTCTGAATTATGGAGGTCCCGCAGGCCACCTACTGGCCTTCCCCGGGATGAAACCCCACGTCAGTGGCTCAACTCTCCGGTGATCTTTCCTTATTAAGACCACTCAATAGCTCGGTTGATAAGAGCTTCGGCTTCACGCGTGGGGTCCGCGGTTCGAGTCTCCTCGAACCCAGGTGCATGGAATCTTAGGAAGCTATTTTATTGTACGGTGAAGAGGCAGCAGATGACAGGCAACACGCCCTACCGACTCTCCACCTTGGGGAATAAACCCAAGTTCCGTCATCCCAATGGTGCCCAAGCCAACATTCATCAGAAAACTCTTTACCCCCTGAAGGATTCTAACCCGGTCAGAAACTTGACCTTCAGGAGTCATGGGTTTTCTGATGTATGCTGGCGTGGGGGCCATTCATGCTTGACGCACACCATGCACAAGCAGCCCCAGCTTGTTCAAGTGATTTGATGACATAACTGTGGCCCAATAATGACGAGTACTGTCGGGTGTTGGGGTCAAGTCTGATGACATGCCAAGGGACATGGAGGACCTGGCTGACCTGGTTCGAATCCTTCAAGGATCAACACTTTTTATGTATAGTGTGTATATATATATATAATATATATTATATATATACATCTCTCACACACACACACAGAGTTGCATCGATAGCTCGTCGTCTCTACTTGCCGCGACAGACAGAAAATAGCTTACAAAAACGATCGAACTGGACCTGACCCAACCTATCGACCGCATAAATGGAACTTGAATGTTTGAGAGCTGCTATAATGTATAGTACTGTGTAGCTTTATTAGGCCCTTCACGATTTTGTCGTCAAAATGTGGTGTACTGTAAGAGGGGGCGGGGTCCCCCCGGTGTACTGTAAGAGGGGGCGGGGTCCCCCCGGTGTACTGTAAGAGGGGGCGGGGTCCCCCCGGTGTACTGTAAGAGGGGGCGGGGTCCCCCCGGTGTACTGTAAGAGGGGGCGGGGTCCCCCCGGTGTACTGTAAGAGGGGGCGGGGTCCCCCCGGTGTACTGTAAGAGGGGGCGGGGTCCCCCCGGTGTACTGTAAGAGGGGGCGGGGTCCCCCCGGTGTACTGTAAGAGGGGCCGGGGTCCCCCCGGTGTACTGTAAGAGGGGACGGGGTCCCCCCCGGTGTACTGTAAGAGGGGGCGGGGTCCCCCCGGTGTACTGTAAGAGGGGGCGGGGTCCCCCCGGTGTACTGTAAGAGGGGACGGGGTCCCCCCCGGTGTACTGCAAGAGGGTCAGGTCGTACAGGCCAACACGCCGCCTGCCGTGTACGTTATTCGTACCTTAATATCCACCAAGTGACCCAATATTGCATAGCTGAAAAAAGGTCTATAAAGACCAAGATGAATTCTCAGAGTGAGGATCCGGGCCCCGAGCTTGGGGGCTTAGGGTCATGATGAGAGGGATCAGCCGGGGGGAACATGTCTGGGGGGTGGGTCACACCTGGGGTGGTGGTGGTCCCCCGCTACACCACTCACACCTGGGGGGGTGGTGGTCCCCCGCTACACCACTCACACCTGGGGTGGTGGTGGTCCCCCGCTACACCACTCACACCTGGGGTGGTGGTGGTCCCCCGGTACACCACTCACACCTGGGGGGGTGGTGGTCCCCCGCTACACCACTCACACCTGGGGTGGTGGTGGTCCCCCGCTACACCACTCACACCTGGGGTGGTGGTGGTCCCCCGCTACACCACTCACACCTGGGGTGGTGGTGGTCCCCCGCTACACCACTCACACCTGGGGGTGGTGGTGGTCCCCCGCTACACCACTCACACCTGGGGGTGGTGGTGGTCCCCCGCTACACCACTCACACCTGGGGGTGGTGGTGGTCCCCCGCTACACCACTCACACCTGGGGTGGTGGTGGTCCCCCGCTACACCACTCACACCTGGGGTGGTGGTGGTCCCCCGCTACACCACTCACACCTGGGGGGGTGGTGGTCCCCCGCTACACCACTCACACCTGGGGGTGGTGGTGGTGGTCCCCCGCTACACCACTCACACCAGGGGTGGTGGTGGTCCCCCGCTACACCACTCACACCTGGGGTGATGGTGGTCCCCCGCTACACCACTCACACCTGGGGTGATGGTGGTCCCCCGCTACACCACTCACACCTGGGGGGGTGGTGGTCCCCCGCTACACCACTCACACCTGGGGGTGGGGGTGGTGGTCCCCCGCTACACCACTCACACCTGGGGGGGTGGTGGTCCCCCGCTACACCACTCACACCTGGGGGGGTGGTGGTCCCCCGCTACACCACTCACACCTGGGGGGGGTGGTGGTCCCCCGGTACACCACTCACACCTGGGGGGGTGGTGGTCCCCCGCTACACCACTCACACCTGGGGGTGGTGGTGGTCCCCCGCTACACCACTCACACCTGGGGGTGGTGGTGGTCCCCCGCTACACCACTCACACCTGGGGGTGGTGGTGGTGGTGGTGGTCCCCCGCTACACCACTCACACCTTGGGGGGATTGTGGTCCCCCGCTACACCACTCACACCTGGGGGGGTGGTGGTCCCCCGCTACACCACTCACACCTTGGGGGGATTGTGGTCCCCCGCTACACCACTCACACCTGGGGGGGTGGTGGTCCCCCGCTACACCACTCACACCTGGGGGGGTGGTGGTCCCCCGCTACACCACTCACACCTGGGGGGGTGGTGGTCCCCCGCTACACCACTCACACCTGGGGGGGTGGTGGTCCCCCGCTACACCACTCACACCTGGGGGGGTGGTGGTCCCCCGCTACACCACTCACACCTGGGGGGGTGGTGGTCCCCCGCTACACCACTCACACCTGGGGGGGTGGTGGTCCCCCGCTACACCACTCACACCTGGGGGGGTGGTGGTCCCCCACTACACCACTCACACCTGGGGGGGTGGTGGTCCCCCGCTACACCACTCACACCTGGGGGGGTGGTGGTCCCCCGCTACACCACTCACACCTGGGGGGGTGGTGGTCCCCCGCTACACCACTCACACCTGGGGGGGTGGTGGTCCCCCGCTACACCACTCACACCTGGGGGGGTGGTGGTCCCCCGCTACACCACTCACACCTGGGGGGGTGGTGGTCCCCCGCTACACCACTCACACCTGGGGGGGTGGTGGTCCCCCGCTACACCACTCACACCTGGGGGGGTGGTGGTCCCCCGCTACACCACTCACACCTGGGGGGGTGGTGGTCCCCCGCTACACCACTCACACCTGGGGGGGTGGTGGTCCCCCGCTACACCACTCACACCTGGGGGGGTGGTGGTCCCCCGGTACACCACTCACACCTGGGGGGGTGGTGGTCCCCCGCTACACCACTCACACCTGGGGGGGTGGTGGTCCCCCGCTACACCACTCACACCTGGGGGGGTGGTGGTCCCCCGCTACACCACTCACACCTGGGGGGGTGGTGGTCCCCCGCTACACCACTCACACCTGGGGGGGTGGTGGTCCCCCGCTACACCACTCACACCTGGGGGGGTGGTGGTCCCCCGCTACACCACTCACACCTGGGGGTGGTGGTGGTCCCCCGCTACACCACTCACACCTGGGGGTGGTGGTGGTGGTGGTGGTCCCCCGCTACACCACTCACACCTGGGGGGGTGGTGGTCCCCCGCTACACCACTCACACCTGGGGGGGTGGTGGTCCCCCGCTACACCACTCACACCTGGGGGGGTGGTGGTCCCCCGCTACACCACTCACACCTGGGGGGGTGGTGGTCCCCCGCTACACCACTCACACCTGGGGGGGGTGGTGGTCCCCCGCTACACCACTCACACCTGGGGGGGTGGTGGTCCCCCGCTACACCACTCACACCTGGGGGGGTGGTGGTCCCCCGCTACACCACTCACACCTGGGGGGGTGGTGGTCCCCCGCTACACCACTCACACCTGGGGGGGTGGTGGTCCCCCGCTACACCACTCACACCTGGGGGGGTGGTGGTCCCCCGCTACACCACTCACACCTGGGGGGGTGGTGGTCCCCCGCTACACCACTCACACCTGGGGGGGGGGTGGTGGTCCCCCGCTACACCACTCACACCTGGGGGGGTGGTGGTGGTCCCCCGCTACACCACTCACACCTGGGGGGGTGGTGGTCCCCCGCTACACCACTCACACCTGGGGGTGGTGGTGGTCCCCCGCTACACCACTCACACCTGGGGGGGTGGTGGTGGTCCCCCGCTACACTAGGGGAGGGGAATCAACCAATCAACCAGGAAAGAGGGGGTCCGGTACTTACAGTGGCACCTTACCGAGGCTGGGTGGAGGAGGAGAGATGTGCACCTGGCTAACTCACCTGGAAAAGAACAAAAAAGCAATAGATTACCATCTATATACTCTACAAGCATTTCGAAAATTTAAATCCCTGTGGGTTCAACGCACATTCACATTGTTTATCGATTATGAAATAATTTACCAAGCATACACTAACAGAATATCGATGCTAACAACAACGTTAACACAATAATAACACAACCTCCCCTCCCCCCCCCCCCGCCCCGCGAGGTGGAACGCTCGCCTGCTCCACCCAACACTCAGGTTAATGGGTTGGGGGGTAACTGGGAGATCCTCTTGACTAAGGTCTCAAATGCCTCAAATTGGCTGAAGCAATTTGGGTATTGAGAAGGGGGTGAGGGGGGTGGGGGGGGGCTTTAGGTCTAATGGTAAGTATTTACATGTACACTTGCTGGGGTCGGCACGGGACACATCTCCCGTCACGCAGGGTGCAGTCGCACCTCCACAGATCTCCAGTATCATCTATTGATACTGGTAATGGCTCAAATGGGCCACCAGTTACGGGCTATTCATGCCCGTGCCACCTTTCGGGTGGCTTAATCTTCATCAATCAATCGGGCTCGCCAACATTTATGGGGAGTAAGCCGTCCTGGTAGAACACGGCCACCGCATACTTCAACTGATGGCAACACTCACTTCATCTCCTCTTCAAGACACTAGTGATCTAGTGTTATTGTGCAACAATATTCCTCTATCATTTACATCAGGACAAATTGCCGACCTGGAGAACATGCAAAGATCTTTTAGCGTCAGAATTCACTAAAAAAAAAAAAAAAAAAAAAATTGTTATTGGGACCTCTAAAAGTTTATATCTGTATCTCTAGAGCGGAGGCGACAATATTTTACACTTTGAAAATATTAGAGGGGCTGGTCCCAAACCTGCACAAAAAATAACACCACACGAGACCAGAAGGCACGGCAGGATGTGCAGAATCCCCCCGTTTAAGAACAGAGGTGCAACAGGTACTCTGAGAGAATTCTCAACATCAAAGGCCCGTGTCTTTTCAACTCTACCCCGCTACACATAAGGGACATAACTGGCCGACCCCTCACACTGTTGAAGAAAGAACTTTATGAACACCTCCATATGATACCTGATCAACCAGGCTGTGATTCATACGTGCAGCTGCCTCTAAGTCTGGTTCACAAGACCAGGAGCCTTGGTCAGAGGCCGGGCCTCGAGGACCTTGATCCTCTGAACCAACGTAGCCTCATCTTTATTCTCCAACCCCCCCCCCCCCTTCAAGTCACTTCAGGCAAAAACTCAGGCAAATAACATAGAACGAAAAGGCAATGTAAAGGATCTGGGTGTACTCATGTCGGAAGACCTTAGCTTTAAAGAACACAATAAAGTAGCCGTCACAACTGCAAGAAAAATGACAGGTTGGATAACAAGAACTTTTCACACTAGAGATGCTGTACCGATGATGATACTTTTCAAAACGCTTGTGCTCTCTAGAGTGTAGTACTGCTGCACAATGACAGCCCCTTTCAAAGCTGGAGAAATTGCTGACCTGGAGAGCGTGCAGAGATCCTTTACTGCTAGAATCCACTCAGTAAAACATCTAAACTACTGGGACCGACTAAAGAGCCTAAATCTGTATTCCCTTGAGCGCAGGCGGGAGAGATGCATAATAATCTATACGTGGAAAATATTAGAGGGGCTGGTCCCAAACCTGCACACAGAAATAACAGCACACGAGACCAGAAGGCATGGCAGGATGTGCAGAATACCCCCGTTGGAGAGCAGAGGTGCAACAGGTACTCAGAGAGAACTATCAACATCAGAGGCCCGAGACTGTTCAACACGCTTCCACTACACATAAGGGGCATAACTGGCAGACCCCCCTCACAGTGTTCAAGAGAGAACTGGATAAGCACCTCCAAAGGATACCTGATCAACCAGGCTGTGACTCATACGACAGGCTGCGAGCAGCCTCGTTCAACAGCCTGGTTGATCAATCCAGCAACCAGGAGGTCTGGTCGTCGACCGGGCCGTGGGAACGCCAAACCCTGGAAGCACCTCAAGGTAAGGTAAAGTAGGCCTCCCCCCCCCCTTGATTACCTTAACCAGGGGTGGAGAAGGTAGGCTTGTCTTAAGCCCTGTAGCCTCGCCCTCTGGCATTGTCAGCCGTCATTAAAACAAAATGAAATGGTTCAATTACTGAACAATTATTAGTTTATTTCCATGATTTGACCTTTCGTACTGAAGGTTGGGATCTTCAGTACGCCGCTGTGCGCGATCTGACGCATGACTCACAGCCCGGTTGATCAGGTATTCGATGTACCTTTGCTAAGCCGCTGGCTTCCTGTCCTTGTAAACGCCACTGCAGACAGTATTCTGGTAAACAAGCATTATACAATGGGAGACTTTACAACACACACACACACACACACACACACACACACACACACACTGACAGGGTGGACAAGGCTGTATTATTTAACACGGGTGGTACACGCACAAGGGGACACAGGTGGAAGCCGAGTACCCAAATAAGCCACAGAGACATTGACACTGAAAAAGTTCTTTCTAGAGTAGTTAGTAAATGGGATGCATTAGGCAGTGATGTGGTGGAGGCTGACTCCATACACAGTTTCAAATGTAGATATGATAGAGCCCAGTAGGCTCAGGAATCTGTACACCAGTTGATTGACGGTTGAGAGGCGGGACCAAAGAGCCAAAGCTCAACCCCCGCAATTACAAATAGGCGAGTACAAATAGGCGAGCATACACAGAACGGAGCGACCGCTCACGGTGTTCATGAGAACGTGATTAACACAGGACACCTGATCACCCGCGCTCCAATTCATGTGTTGGGTTGCAGCAGCTGCGTCTAAACAGCCTGGTTGACAACACCAACAACTAGGAGGGTGAGAGACAGGGCCGCGACATTGCTCCTCAGACCCAGCACAAGCTTCATACCTACCCGGCGGGAAACATTAAAAGAAAGTAGTCTGAGTGTTTAAAGCTGTGGTAGGCTCGGCGCGGCTATTAGTATGCTGCGTCCACACACCTTCCCCACATTACCGACCATCAGCGCTGTGTTGATTAGGCCTTCCTTTCCTCCGCTGCTCCCGCCTCACCAAGGAGTCAAGCTTGGCGCGTCCGGCTTGGTAAAGAGAGTGGGGTAACTTTCAAGCCCGGGCAAGATAACGCAAGCTTAATAGGATATCCTTCGCCCCCACCCCACCCCACCCCCGCAAGGACAAGGCAAGCCTCAGGGTTAATAAATGTTAATCTCCTTGTTTGACAATGTGTTCACTTGAAGCAGTTGGGGAGAGTCCCAGCTGCGTGCGGGCACAAGTGACAGCGAGACAACCAGCTGGAGTGGTCACCCCTATTAGCCCGTGTTGTGCGGCCACCACGCCCGGCCCGCCACCACGCCCGGCCCGCTCTCTTACCTTACAACTTACTCATACATGAGCAATGAACAAAATTAACACAAAGCACTCGTCAAGTAAATGAGTTTTTTGGGGGGGGGTCAGATTTTAGATGAGATGGCGCAGCAAGAACTTTTTGCTTGCCGTTTCTTTAGGAACATCACAATTACCATTGAACCTTAATAAACAAAAATTGTTTAAGTTCCCTGGCCTTAGAAACTGCCATAGACACCGAGCCCCTGCAGGCAGCCCTGCCCCCCCCCCTCCCCTTGCAGGCAGGACCGCCCCCTGCCCCGCCCCCCTGTAGGCAGCCCCCTGCCCCCCCCCCTTTAGGCAGCAGCCCCCTGCCCCCCCCCCCCCTTTAGGCAGCATCCCCCTGCAGGCAGCCCACCTCCCCTGCAGGCACTCCCCGAGCCATATTCCTGTAAGTAAATATCCCCCTAAAAACAGAAGCCTCAAACACCCAGGAAACAGCCTAGTATCATCCTTGCACTAGAAGCAACAGATGGAGCCACTTTATAATCGGGGAGTCTCGGGGAAACACGAAAAAGCTGAATACCGAAGCCACCAACGCCACCATAAACATCTGTGAACATTAGGCTACGAGAAAGGATCACTAAACATGGAGAGACAACGTACACATTAGCCCAGACAATATGGGTTGTGAGCAGAGAGGAGACGAGAGATATACCAAATAATATACACATGGAAAATACTGGAGAGACAGGTCTTAAATCTACACAGTAAAATAACAACGTACTGGAGTGAACGATATGGAAGAAAATGCAGAATAGAACCAGTGAAGAGCAGAGGTGTCATAGGCACAATCAGAGAACACTGTATAAACATCAGAGGTCCGCGGTTGTTCAACGTCCTCCCAGCAAGCATAAGAAATATTGCCGGAACAACCGTGGACATCTTCAAGAGGAAACTAGACTTTTCTAAAAAAAAAGTTCTAGATTGTTTCCTCCAAGGAGTGCCGGACCAACCGGGGCTGTGGTGGGTGTGGGCCTGCGGGCCGTTCCAAGCAACAGCCTGGTGGACCAAACTCTCACAAGTCGAGCCTGGCCTCGGGCCGGGCTTGGGGAGTAGAAGAACTCCCCGAACCCCATCAAACAGATATCGAGCAGGTAAGCAGGACGCTCGTGCCTCCCCCGCCAGGCCGCCACGACCAGACCCGGGCTCACAGGGATGACTGAGCCCGGCGCCGGTGTAACCCTTCACTAAAGCTCTAAACACAAGTGTCCACCGTCAAGAACAGACAAACAATACAGTCGCTTATTTCAAAATGTTTTGAAAATAACTATTTAAAAAATGTTTTATATACACTAATATATCACAACATTCCACAAATACACAACCTTCCCCATGGTAACAAGAATCTGGAGCACACACCATAACCCCCTCCACCCCCCCTCCACCATCACAAGCACAAACGCCACAGATGGAAATATGAAGCTGCACCACCACCACCACCACCACCCCTCCTCCTAATAGAACGTCGCATTTTAATGTATACTTTACCAAAAGGCTAAACACTGTACTAGAAAATGGTCTTGGCTCGCGAAATTGACAATGTCCCGTTTTCTGTTTCGGGTCCTCTGGTAGGTAAGGATAAGGGCACCGTTACCATTATACTGCCACTACCAAGAGCCTCCTGGTAGTGTACCAAGGTCCGTGTATGGTACAGGTCCACGTGTACAGCTCCCCCCCTTCCCTGGCCTCTCACTCCTCCGTCAGTGCGAGCAACTACAGCCTGGTTGACCAGACCGTCAACCACGATGCCTGGGTCAGGGGTCAGAGACCGGGCCCCTGGACACATTGGTCCTACGAACCACCAAGGTACAACAAATTAATGGCCCTCACTCCTGGTGGTATGAGGTCACTGTACTACTGCAGGAAGCTGGTCACTTGTCAAGGTCACACAACTCAGGACTCCTCAAGCACTTATGTCTCTGTACCGGTACGAAACATGTACATCTTTCATTCAGTTATGGCGAGTTTGTTTACATTATGCCGTTCTTGAGCTCATAGCACTACAAGGTTGCTAACAGCAACATTTGGTTGTGAGAGCTCCAAGCTGGTAAACCGGTTAACAAGCGTGAACGAAGCCGCCATGCTCCAGGAAAGATGTACATGTTTCGTAAGTAGTCCCGTAATGAGTGACGAGCCCCAGTTCACCGCTCTACACTAGCCATCGTCGCTACTAATGCAATATAGTAAGTTACAAATATAGCGACCCAGTAGTGTACTTTTGAAGCACATGACATTAATTCTTTGAGGCCACTTTTCTAACGAGGTGAGAGACCGGGCCGCGGGGGACACTGATCCTCGGCGCCACAAGGCTAGTGAATATTCGCTATTAAACTTCACGATTAATGCACCGTAATTTTAACGATGGCGACAAGTGCGTCAATATTAACTGTACTAAAGTCATATTAAAGGCAAAACTGACGCTTCCTCCGACTAATGAGCATCATGCTATAGGTTTGAAGCATCTGGCTAGATTAGTAGGCTTGTAACGAGCCGACACCAGACGACATACCCCCGACACCAGACAGTCATACCCCAGACACCAGACAGTCATACCCCCGACACCAGACAGTCATACCCCCGACACCAGACAGTCATACCCCCGACACCAGACAGTCATACCCCAGACACCAGACAGTCATACCCCAGACACCAGACAGTCATACCCCAGACACCAGACAGTCATACCCCAGACACCAGACAGTCATACCCCAGACACCAGACAGTCATACCCCAGACACCAGACAGTCATACCCCAGACACCAGACAGTCATACCCCAGACACCAGACAGTCATACCCCAGACACCAGACAGTCATACCCCAGACACCAGACAGTCATACCCCAGACACCAGACAGTCATACCCCAGACACCAGACAGTCATACCCCAGACACCAGACAGTCATACCCCAGACACCAGACAGTCATACCCCAGACACCAGACAGTCATACCCCAGACACCAGACAGTCATACCCCAGACACCAGACAGTCATACCCCAGACACCAGACAGTCATACCCCAGACACCAGACAGTCATACCCCCGACACCAGACAGTCATACCCCCGACACCAGACAGTCATACCCCCGACACCAGACAGTCATACCCCCGACACCAGACAGTCATACCCCCGACACCAGACAGTCATACCCCCGACACCAGACAGTCATACCCCCGACACCAGACAGTCATACCCCCGACACCAGACAGTCATACCCCCGACACCAGACAGTCATACCCCCGACACCAGACAGTCATACCCCCGACACCAGACAGTCATACCCCCGACACCAGACGACATACCCCCGACACCAGACGACATACCCCCGACACCAGACGACATACCCCCGACACCAGACGACATACCCCCGACACCAGACGACATACCCCCGACACCAGACGACATACCCCCGACACCAGACGACATACCCCCGACACCAGACGACATACCCCCGACACCAGACGACATACCCCCGACACCAGACGACATACCCCCGACACCAGACGACATACCCCCGACACCAGACGACATACCCCCGACACCAGACGACATACCCCCGACACCAGACGACATACCCCCGACACCAGACGACATACCCCCGACACCAGACGATATACCCCCGACACCAGACGATATACCCCCGACACCAGACAGTCATACCCCCGACACCAGACAGTCATACCCCCGACACCAGACAGTCATACCCCCGACACCAGACAGTCATACCCTCGACACCAGACGACATACCCCCGACACCAGTCATACCCCGACACCAGTCATACCCCCGACACCAGACGACATACCCCCGACACCAGCCATACCCCCGACACCCGCCATACCCCCGACACCAGTCATACCCCCGACACCAGACGACATACCCCCGACACCAGACGACATACCCCCGACACCAGCCATACCTTAGGAGCAGTTGTACCAGCCTCTCGCCACCACCTTCACCTCTCATTCTAAGTTACAAGAGTTCATACAGTAAACTACAGTACTTTATCCAAGTCAATTCCTATATAATTTAGATGTAGAGGCTTTCAGTCAATGACAGAAATCATTACTTTTGACACTAATAAACCAAGCAACAGTAACTGTACACGTGTGTGTAGGCTGCAACAAGCAACACACAAGGGGGTGAAAAGCACATGACATCCCACTATGCAAGTGCACGCTTGACCGAGTTGCAACTGGCCCGCATATCAGACGACCGAAGAGGCTCCAAATCCACTTGTTTTAATCTTCAGCAGCTAAAAATAAACCCCCGGGAGAGTAGTGTGTGTGTAGCGCCAGATTCCTATCCCGGCTTAATTACCCAAGAAATGAGATTTGGAAGAATCCGCGAGTGGGTACAGGGGTTGGTGAGGTTGTGCAGGGAGAGGGGGGGCCGGGTCAGAGGTTGTGCAGGGAGGGAGGGGGGGCCGGGTCAGAGGTTGTGCAGGGAGGGAGGGGGGCCGGGTCAGAGGTTGTGCAGGGAGGGAGGGGGGGGGGGGGGGGGTCAGAGGTTGAGCAGGGAGGGGGGGCCGTGTCAGAGGTTGTGCAGGGGAGGGAGGGGGGGCGGGTCAGAGGTTGAGCAGGGAGGGAGGGGGGGCCGGGTCAGAGGTTGAGCAGGGAGGGAGGGGGGGCGGGTCAGAGGTTGTGCAGGGAGGGAGGGGGGGGCGGGTCAGAGGTTGAGCAGGGAGGGAGGGGGGGGCGGGTCAGAGGTTGTGCAGGGAGGGAGGGGGGGCGGGTCAGAGGTTGTGCAGGGAGGGAGGGGGGGGGGCGGGTCAGAGGTTGAGCAGGGAGGGAGGGGGGCCGGGGTCAGAGGTTGAGCAGGGAGGGAGGGGTAGCCGGGTCAGAGGTTGAGCAGGGAGGGAGGGGGGCCGGGTCAGAGGTTGAGCAGAGAGGGAGGGGGGCGGGTGAGAGGTTGAGCAGGGAGGGGGGGAAGGGTCAGCTTGAGAAGTAGAACTCCCAGAACCCCATCAAGCAGGTATCAAGCAGGTTAAAAAGACAGCTAGGGCCCCATTAAAAGTGACAGCCGTCGTGTATGCGAATGCCGGCAGAATACTTGCACTCAAGATCAATAAAGGTACGAGAAATCACGTAAAGGACAGTAAACAATGCAAAAAACTGCCTTAGAAGAATTGAGGAGATTCCGAAGCTTTAGAATACATACAGCTACACTTATATAGGGCTCTAGTCCCGCGTCTAATACTTTAAAGAAAACTAACATACAAAAACTACAAGCAATACAAAATATTGCGCCAAGCAGAGCTGCAAAACACCGTCCACCTCACGACCAGACAATCCAGGAGCTCCTTGAACTCCTGAACATACAGCCACTAAACATCAGACTACAGCACCAAGCCACCAGGGTGTGGAACACCATCAAAATGTTACAAGACCCAATGCCAGAAAGATTACTCCAATATGACACCCCCCCCCCCCCAGCCCCCGCAGCTGGTGCACCAAGAGCCTTTATCTGCTCATGAAAACCAAGCCCCACAGTACATAATTCCCCCAGATGAAATATTTATCAGAAATCCCTCCTTCCACTCTTAAAAATAACCAATAAAACAGAACCTGACAAAGAACGTGGAAACATGTTTGAAAGCATCTGAGTATATGCGAGTGCTACATCGTAATCATCTACAGATATCCATAGATGCTGCACTACACGCGAAGAGCGGCGTGGACACTTACCACATACATGCCCACAGGAAGTAAAACTGAAATAATTAAAATCCTCCTACCAGGAACAATCAATGGAGGAACCTAAACCGGATCCTCTTACCAGGAATCAAATGTTTAAGTCAAACGGCATCACACCCCACCGGGAACACCCTAAGCAAATAGGGGGGGGGGGGGGGGAGTGTCAAAACAAATGAACAGTGACGAGTCCAAATAATAAAAGTGTCAGCAACACTAGGTCAGGATACGACGGTCCCTGCACAAACAGGAAGCTCTTATCTGAGGCACAAACAGGAAGCTCTTATCTGAGGCACAAACAAAAACAATGAACAAATACATGGGAAAAAGGAGCACCAATGAAATGCTAATTTCAATAACACAGTTATACATATACAATGAACTGAGCAGTTAGCATATAAAACACACAATAATCTAGTTTAATGTGTATATTATTAAGATAGCAACTAGTTCCCCTACCGTCCATGTGGGGTAGTGGAGGGGGGGGTGTTCCCCTACCGTCCATGTGGAGGGCAGTGGAGGGGGGGGGGGTTCCCCTACCGTCCATGTGGAGGGCAGTGGAGGGGGGGGGGGGTGTTCCCCTACCGTCCATGTGGAGGGTAGTGGAGGGGGGGGGGTGTTCCCCTACCGTCCATGTGGAGGGCAGTGGAGGGGGGGGGGTGTTCCCCTACCGTCCATGTGGAGGGTAGTGGAGGGGGGGGGGGGGTGTTCCCCTACCGTCCATGTGGAGGGTAGTGGAGGGGGGGGGGTGTTCCCCTACCGTCCATGTGGAGGGGGGGGGTGTTCCCCTACCGTCCATGTGGAGGGTAGTGGAGGGGGGGGGGGTGTGTTCCCCTACCGTCCATGTGGAGGGTAGTGGAGGGGGGGTGTTCCCCTACCGTCCATGTGGAGGGTAGTGGAGGGGGGGGGTGTTCCCCTACCGTCCATGTGGAGGGTAGTGGAGGGGGTGTGTGTTCCCCTACCGTCCATGTGGAGGGTAGTGGAGAACATAAGAACATAAGAACAAAGGTAACTGCAGAAGGCCTATTGGCCCATACGAGGCAGCTCCTATTCTATAACCACCCAATCCCACTCATATACTTGTCCAACCCGTGCTTGAAACAATCGAGGGACCCCACCTCCACTAACGGTGGACGGTGTTCCCCTACCGTCCATGTGGAGGGTAGTGGACGGGGGGGTGTGTTCCCCTACCGTCCATGTGGAGGGTAGTGGAGGGGGGGGGTGTTCCCCTACCGTCCATGTGGAGGGTAGTGGAGGGGGGGGGGTGTTCCCCTACCGTCCATGTGGAGGGGGGGGGGGTGTTCCCCTACACCCCCCCTCCATGTGGAGGGGGGGTGTGTTCCCCTACCGTCCATGTGGAGGGTAGTGGAGGGGGGGTGTGTTCCCCTACCGTCCATGTGGAGGGTAGTGGAGGGGGGGGTGTGTTCCCCTACCGTCCATGTGGAGGGTAGTGGAGGGGGGGGTGTGTTCCCCTACCGTCCATGTGGAGGGTAGTGGAGGGGGGGGTGTGTTCCCCTACCGTCCATGTGGAGGGTAGTGGAGGGGGGGGTGTGTTCCCCTACCGTCCATGTGGAGGGTAGTGGAGGGGGGGGTGTGTTCCCCTACCGTCCATGTGGAGGGTAGTGGAGGGGGGGGTGTGTTCCCCTACCGTCCATGTGGAGGGTAGTGGAGGGGGGTGTGTGTTCCCCTACCGTCCATGTGGAGGGGGGGGTGTTCCCCTACCGTCCATGTGGAGGGGGGTGTGTTCCCCTACCGTCCATGTGGAGGGTAGTGGAGGGGGGTGTGTGTTCCCCTACCGTCCATGTGGAGGGGGGGGGTGTTCCCCTACCGTCCATGTGGAGGGGGGGTGTTCCCCTACCGTCCATGTGGAGGGGGGGGTGTTCCCCTACCGTCCATGTGGAGGGTAGTGGAGGGGGGGGGTGTGTTCCCCTACCGTCCATGTGGAGGGTAGTGGAGGGGGTGTGTGTTCCCCTACCTTCCATGTGGAGGGTAGTGGAGGGGGGGGGGGGTCCCCTACCGTCCATGTGGAGGGTAGTGGAGGGGGTGTGTGTTCCCCTACCGTCCATGTGGAGGGTAGTGGAGGGGGTGTGTGTTCCCCTACCGTCCATGTGGAGGGTAGTGGAGGGGGTGTGTGTTCCCCTACCGTCCATGTGGAGGGTAGTGGAGGGGGTGTGTGTTCCCCTACCGTCCATGTGGAGGGTAGTGGAGGGGGTGTGTGTTCCCCTACCGTCCATGTGGAGGGTAGTGGAGGGGGTGTGTGTTCCCCTACCGTCCATGTGGAGGGTAGTGGAGGGGGTGTGTGTTCCCCTACCGTCCATGTGGAGGGTAGTGGAGGGGGTGTGTGTTCCCCTACCGTCCATGTGGAGGGTAGTGGAGGGGGTGTGTGTTCCCCTACCGTCCATGTGGAGGGTAGTGGAGGGGGGGGGGTGTTCCCCTACCGTCCATGTGGAGGGTAGTGGAGGGGGTGTGTGTTCCCCTACCGTCCATGTGGAGGGTAGTGGAGGGGGTGTGTGTTCCCCTACCGTCCATGTGGAGGGTAGTGGAGGGGGGGGGGGGTGTTCCCCTACCGTCCATGTGGAGGGTAGTGGAGGGGGGGGGGGGTGTTCCCCTACCGTCCATGTGGAGGGTAGTGGAGGGGGTGTGTGTTCCCCTACCGTCCATGTTGAGGGTAGTGGAGGGGGGGGGTGTTCCCCTACCGTCCATGTGGAGGGTAGTGGAGGGGGGGGGTGTTCCCCTACCGTCCATGTGGAGGGTAGTGGAGGGGGGGGTGTTCCCCTACCTACTAAAACACAGCATTTTGACGTCAAAATCCCCAATGGACAAAATATGATCTATAAATCATTTCGGCTCACAAACCACCACGTTTTCTATGCGTGGATTCGTCAGTTAGGTTCGTGTCGGGCAATTTAGTGCATCATTGTTTGTCCATTGTCATCTTGAGATTATCTCGAGATGATTTCAGGGCTTTAGTGTCCCCCACGGCCCGGTCCTCGACCAGGCCTCCACCCCCCAGGAAGCATCCCGTGACAGCTGACTAACACCCAGGTACTTATTTTACTGCTAGGTAACAGGGGCATAGGGTGAAAGAAACTCTGCCCATTGTTTCTCGCCATGACTAGATGACTCCAAATTCACCAAGCTTCAAAGCTTACCCGTCAATTTCCGTACGCATACTTACCCTTAATTATTCCTACATTTGCATACTGAAGATGCTAATGTGCTGCTGTAATTACTCTACACTTGTCTAGCACACAGGCGTGTATGTAAACCAACCTACACTATTTCAAACCACTATGAACAGCCTAGTTCATAACAAAACTGAATTCCATCACCTGTGGTCGATTGTTCGCTAAGTACTGTAATGGCTGTAATCTTGTCTGTGTAAGACATGAAGTGCCTGTATGCTGCTCACTACCGCATTACCGTATGGCCACATCGCTGGTAGGAAAAAAAAAATCTTCTCTACCCCCCCCCCCCCCCCCCCAATGAGCCCGTCCTCAGAACCATTACCAGGAGACACCACTTCCAATCAAACCACCTGGTCATCTATACAAATTTGTGGTGGTCTGAAGGCTAGTAGTAGTCTACCTGTATACTGGAAAGTGAACCTTTGTCCTAAACAGAGATTATTCTCAAATTATAACTTAATTGTATTATAAATAGTTGGTTTAATGTACTAAAAAGTGTATACTGAAGACGTTTTCTTTGAAGAATTTGGTTTTCTGTAAACGGAATTCTCGGGTACACAAACAGTTTTTCAATTGCATACTTCACTACGCCGTCAGTATCGTCAATTCTACACTGTATTAACGTAACCAAACGTAATGAAACCTAAGCTAACCTAAAGTAACCTTAACCTAACCATGGACAGAGAGAAGATGATAACAGCACTCATCATGGAGTCTTCAATCCATTCCTGCGATCGAATTTTCTCCGAGGACAGGCTGCCCCATAAGCCTTCCGGAACCCCCCCCCCCCCACCCTTCCCCACAACAACAACCAGCCATGCACCCCCCCCCCCCCCACAACAACAACCAGCCTTGCCCCCCCCCACAACAACAACCAGCCTTGCCCCCCCCCCCAACAACCAGCCACACCCCCCCCCCCAACACTTTGAAGAGGCGTGGTAGTGGAAAATAGCGTGGTGATGAAGCACGTGTAGTGAAGAGCTTGAAGATGGTGCTCGAGGCGCTCAAGGATGTGAAGCCTCGCCTCCCCGGCACCCCCACACCCTCGCCCGCCTCGCCACACGGATACAAGTCCGTCGCGGTGCACCAAAGATGATTCCCACTGGATTTGAATTAAAACCTACGTACGTAACTTTGTACAACCCTAACCTAACCAGCGATGGAAATGAGTTTTGACGTCTAGGTACACGATAAGGCTTTATCTAGGATTTATGCTCGGGAATCGCAAGGCGATCTAACCATAATTAAACAATTTAAATTTATAGAAACTTGACAAAGTAGGGTAGCTAATGCATGTATCCTTTAGTATAGAAATTGAACATAAAAAAATTGAGAAATGGGTACAAGTCTTACCCTACATATACCCCCCCCCCCAACCCTTTCCCGTCGGTAAACTTAGGGTAACCGTGCCAGCCCAACTAATAACCCCTCTAACCTAACCCATATATATGGTTTTCTACAGAATGAAGATAAGGGGAAAGAAGGGAACTATCAGGAGAAAGCGCCAAACCATTACGAATATATAGCACTTGGAAGGTGTCAGGATAAGAATTTGGGATGGGACGGGGGGAAAGGAATGGTGCCCAACCACTTGCACGGTCGGGGACTTAACATCGACCTGCAGGAAGCGAGACCGTCGCTCTACCGTCCATCCCAAGTGGTTAGGCTTGACTGTAGATACATACGGCCATCGAATCGCCGTATGTATGGTTTGATCATAACCCCCCCCCCCACACCGCCCCTGGCCCACACAAGTAAACCTCTCGCTCTTGGCCAATCTCACTTGCCCGCCTTGACAATGTCCGCCTTGACAATGCCCGCCTAACGGGGCCGTTGACAAGGAGCTGAAACGAGAAACGTACTAACCTGTACAATAACCCCGCATCACCTATATGAAGATATTGAAAACCTAAAATTGCATTTTCTAGAGTTAGGCTGGATGACTGGGCATTACAGAGGGCAATATTATTAAAGTATTATATATATCAAGACAAAATAGGACACGAAACAATGGATATAAATTAAGGTAAATTTTAACTGGATAAATACTGGTTTGGAAACAGGGTTGAGATGTGGGACCGATTGCTGGGTAATCTGATAGACGTGGGGGGGGGGGGTCACTGTTTATCCTACGCTTGAAACAATGAAGAAACTAATTTAGGCGGATATAAACTGGACCAGCCAGGTACAGGCCTAGAAATTTGACCAGACCACACACTAGAAGGTGAAGGGACGACGACGTTTCGGTCCGTCCTGGACCATTCTCAAGTCGATTGTGTATTGGTCCAGGACGGACCGAAACGTCGTCGTCCCTTCACCTTCTAGTGTGGTCTGGTCAACATACTTTAGCCACGTTATTGTGACTCATCGCCAGCATAGGCCGAGTAACTATGTGCAGTTTACTCAATTCATTATGTTTCGAGAGGCAACACACACTATACAAACTGAAGAATAGCCACAACAAGGCGGTGTACTGATAAATGTACTAAATATGCCAACTAAATAGAACACGAAACAACGGACAAATTGGATATGTTTAGATTTAGGAAAGACCAGGGGTAAAAGCCGGCTTGTTAACAGAGTTATAAAAATATGGACAAATTACCGGGTAACATAACAGAAGTGGGTTTACATTATTGTTGCAAGCGTAGACGACACACATGACGAGGCTGGGTCTATATAAATAGCACCAGCTTCTCTCTTCTTTGGTCCTAACCTTCAGTTTTCTATCATTTTCCATTTTCTTTAGGGGGACTTGACGGCTGAGTGGACAGCGCTCGGCGTTCGTAGTCCTAAGGGTCCGGGTTCGATCCCTATCGGAGTCGGAAACAAATAGGCAGAGTTTCTTTCACCCTTATGCCCCGGTTCACCTATCAGTAAATAGGTACCTGGGATTTAGATAGCCGCTACGGGCTGCTTCCTGGCGATGTGTGCGGGTGTGTCCCCTCTTACAAATTACGGCGGAATTGGCCGTTTGCCCGTATGGCCGAATATGGACGTAATTTGAAAACGAAAAAAATTTAATTTTTTTTTTTCCAAAGCGGTAAGGTAAGGGTCCTCTGGTAGGTTAGGTGGGCAGGAAATTCTCCTCAAGTTTGAAAACGTCATGAAAAATGTTAATTGAAAGTTTCCTCTCCTAATCTTTCCGAGTAAGCCAGAGGACTCAAACAGAAAACGGACCAGTATATCACTTTCGGGAGCCGATTTCAAATAAAATAACGTCTATTTTTGGCCATAGCGCGCATACCAGCGAAAAGCGACGGTATTTTTAAGAGGGCGGGTTGCAGAGTGCTAGTGACTGTACAGGAATTTAAGATCTCTTGTACATATAAGTAAATAAAAGAAAATTGTTTTCGAGGAGATAGAACTTTTACTTAGGCTTATCGAGGTCCTCTTAGACCAACTAGTTACCTTACCCAGGATGACCCCCCCCCCCCTCAACAGTTGCCTAAATCCCGTGTACCTATTTTCCTATGAACAGAAGCAGCAGGTAAAAGAAAACGCACTGAACCATTTCTGTCCTGGCCGGGGATTGAACCCTCCTTGGTCCATGGCTCCTGAGGCGAGGACATGCCCCGGGTGGCGAGGGAAACCCCCTATGATCCTCAGCTGGGCTCGAATACAATTTGACAAAATATGCCAAATAAATTTCGTTGAAAGTCGCTAAGCCTAATTGTGTCGAATAATTTGAGGATGTTCGGGTTAGGAAATAATTTATTAACATTCCCAAAATATGCAAACTCTGCGAGTTTACTTTTCATTAAATATATTAAATCAGTGCGCCCACTTATCGGTCGTGTTTACAGTGTGTAGAATATCTTTACATTACAACTGTTAGCCTAATGAAACGCGGCGCGCTGTCCTCAACATTTATCATTTGTTCCACATGCGCTCATATGCCTCTGCTGCACTATTATTATTATTATTATTATTATTATTATTGTTATTGTTTTAGATTCAGCTACTCGGAAGGGAAAGTAACTTTCAGGCGAAAGCGCCAAGCCATTACGAATATATAGCACTTGGAAGGGGGGTCAGGACACTGAAGAAAAAAAATGAAAGTAGCACAGGCTATGGTGACCCCGTAGTGGACTTTCTTGGCACAGGAGCGGGGTTGTACGTGGTCCGAGTTCAAGTGGACACGACCAGGCTGGGAAGGTGTGGAGGGTAATATTGTATAAACACACTATGGTACCTGGCCACTTTAACAGCAAACCTAGATGTTGACCAGACCACACACTAGAAGGTGAAGGGACGACGACGTTTCGGTCCGTCCTGCACCATTCTCAAGTCTATTGAGAATCATCCTCCCTCAAGTCGACAATCTACTTGAGAATGGTCCAGGACGGACGGAAACGTCGTCGTCCCTTCACCTTCTAGTGTGTGGTCTGGTCAACTTACTTTAGCCACGTTATTGTGACTCATCGCCAACAAACCTAGACTATATGAAGGCTTACACACATGTGATGCTGACAAAAAAATCCCCATCTCGCAACACCTACCGTATGACGAACCGTATGACAGTGCGTCATATGGTCAGTCAGTCATATGTGACCAGTAGCCTGTACTGTACACCTCCAGGTATCTCTCACCCGCCGGTCTGAAGGGTCTAATGACTTTACATTCAATAATTTAACGAGAGATCATATCCCAGCTCCTGCTCACACACCTTACACGTGGAGTGCTCACCATGGTGCGAGTCGTCAACTTGCAGCCACTTGCCACAGGTAACTGTCGCCCATCCTGGTCCTGACAATTACTAGTGATGTCATGTCCATCACTAGTACTGTGTTGCTCAACCCATCCACCCCACCTAACCTGGCGGGCCAAGCTAGTGAGGCCAGTGAACACTTGTGCAGTCTGGGGGAGCAGGGGGGAGGTGTCGTGTCTCACCCCCGCCACGGTCATTTAGCCTCGCCTTCTGCAGTATTAGTGGTTTTAAAAGGCTGTTGTACATCAATAGGTCGTTTACTGTACGTGGTGTTGAGCAGTAAGCGGCCACACACACCAGTGATTCTACACTATCGCATACACACTGGTATGCGATAGATTGCTATGCTATCTATCGCATACCAGTGAAATCGCAAACCATTTGCAGCGATCTTTTCTGGACTATTTTTTTGTTTATTATGCAAAATGATTATTAGTTACCAGATGAACATTTGACATTCATTAATCAACAATGTTACATTTAGTGCAGATATGAAGTGGCTGCCCCCCCCCCCCCCCCCCCCCGCGCCATCAAGCGACAGTTTCCGCCCGTCCTGGACCTTTATCAAGTCCCAACCGTCGCTACTGCGCAAAGTTACGACATCGTAAGTGCTTGATAAAAACCCGATCCCAGGATTCACATATCCACTTACGACACCTGTACATCTTTCCACAGTCACGGTGGTTAAGTTTAGACTGAAGAGTCTTATGCGCGCCGAAGCGCTGCCAGGTTGTTTATAACAACCTTGTGTCGTTAAGTTTACCAAACTCGTAAACTATTCAACATAAACCGAGCCGCCACAACTGCGTCAAAGATGTACAGGTTTAGCAAGTAGACGGGTAGATGGTTCATTAATTTTTCAACTGTGGGTTAGTCCCCCCCACCCCTCTTTACAGTTACTAATTGGTACATTACGTGTTATATTTAGTCAAATCTATCGGCAAATAAAGAATTTATCGTCTCCTACTTTACTATGCAAAACACGTAAAATATTAGGCAAGTTAATTCATTTCCCAACACACACAAGTGATGTGGTGGAGGCTGACGCCATACATAGTTTCAAATGTAGCTATGACAGAGCCCAGTAGGCTCAGGAATCTGTACATCAGTTGATTGACGGTTGAGAGGCGGGACCAAAGAGCCAGAGCTCAACCCCCGCAAGCAGAATTAGGTGAGTACACGTGTACGTGTACACACACCCCCACCCACCTTCCCTGTCACACACCAACCCGGATATAATTAAGTACGGAGCACACCTGCGTTTACACACACACACCTACCTAATGTACAGAAACCCGCCTTCCATATTCAATTCGGATAATTACGCATAATTTTAAGAGGAATTTAATGACCAATGAATATGCTCACAATAGTGTGGTGGAGATGCCACAAAGATGACCACACACACACACACACACACACACCAGAAGGTGAAGAAACTAACATTTCGGTTCGTCCGAGACCATTATCATGTACGTCTTTATAACGGTCCAGAATCATAGATATCCTAAATGTAGTTATTGTCCTTGTATACAAGTCACCAGAGGCAAATCCTCAGCACTTTAAAGAACTAATAATAAAAATAGAACACTGCTTAGAAAAACTTCGCAAATCCGGCCCCGATCATCCTGCTTGGGGATACGGCATCTGAAATGGAAGACCCTCGCTAATACAGTTACATCAGAGAGAATACCAGGAAGTAGCCTAAATGAACAGGCACATGCAAATGACCTGCTACGGATGTGCGTCAAGATTTGCCTTAAACCAGCAAATAGTAGAACTAAAAAACGAGAACACGTTGGACCTCATTTTTCACTAATAATGATGAATTGATCACGAACAATGATTACAAATACGTTACTCAGATCACAACTATATTGAAGTTCTGACGAGCACGGGAGTTTACCTGCACAACAGTCCCGAGCCCCAGGGGAGGAGAATTCAGCAAATTCTATTTAAATAATAAACAGAAACTGGGAGCAAATAAACCAAGACCTTACAGAAATAAGCTGGGAAGAACAGCTAGAAAATACAAACCTGAACCAGTGCCTGGAAAACAACTCTGTAGCAGTAGAAATATGTTCAAACCGCATACCCCTAAGAAAAAAAGGGATGATAGATACCTGGTTAGATTGGAACGGGAACGTCGTTCCCTCTAAGTTGTTCCTCGATTCGTTTTTTTTCGACTTAAGTCACACACTATCTCAAGAACGACGAAGGCGGCTAGGTAGAGAAATAGAACTTCAGCTACAAGATTCATACAAAATCCAGGAGACAGTCATTTTTTTTTGGAGAGCCTCGATATTGGCGTTATCCCTGACATGCTAAAAACAGCAGAGATAGCACCACTCCATAAAGGAGGAAGTAAGTCAGAGGCAAAAAATTACAGACCGATAACACTAACATCCCACAACATAAAAATCTTTGAAAGTTCGCTAAGAAGTAACATTACAAAATACATGGAATCACAACACCTCTATAATCCTGGACAACATGGTTTCAGAACAGGGCGCTCTTGCCTATTCACAATTGATGGACCACTATGATATGGCATTAGATGCCATGGAAGACAGACAAAACGCTGATGTAATTTACACAGATTTCGCAAAAGCCTTCGATAAATGTGACCATGATGTTATTGCATACAAAATGCGTTCAAAAGGAATTACCGGAAAAAAATACAGATGTATTTACAATTTCCTGACTAACAGAACCCAGTGTGTAATGGTCAACAAAATAAAATCAGATCCATCGACCGTGAAGAGCTCAGTCCCCCAGGGCACTGTGCTTGCTCCAGTACTTTTTCTCATACTCATATCGGACAAACAAGGACACAAACTATAGTTCCGTATGATACTTTAAGAACCTAGAGTGGAGGGTCTGACCCTAGACTAAGAGTGGAGTACTGCTGCACAATGACAGCCCCTTTCAAAGCTGGAGAAATTGCTGACCTGGAGAGCGTGCAGAGATCCTTTACTGCTAGAATCCACTCAGTAAAACATCTAAACTATTAGGCCCGACTAAAGAGCCTAAATCTGTATTCTCTTGAGCGCAGGCGGGAGAGATACATAATAATTTACACGTGGAAAAATAGTAGAGGGGCTGGTCCCAAACCTGCACACAGAAAAACACCATACGAGACCAGGAGGCATGGCAGGATGTGCAGAATACCCCCATTGAAAAGCAGAGGCGCAATGGATATTCTGAGAGAGAACTATCAACATCAGAGGCCCGAGACTGTTCAACACGCTTCCGCTACACATAAGGGGCATAACCTGGCCGACCAGATCACAAAGAACAAGAAAGAACTCGATAAGTAGCTCCAAAGGATACCTGATCAACCAGGCGATTATTCATACGTCAGGCAGCGAGCAGCCGCGTCCAAGAGCCTGGTTGACCAGTCCAGCAACGAGGCCGCCTGGTCGAGGACCGGGCCGCGGGGCCGTTGAGCCCCGAAATCATCACAAGGTAAGGTAACCCCTTCCCTTTGGGCTAAGTAATACCCACAATCCTGTTACCTGGCACAGGAGCGGGGCCGTAAGTTCATTACGGGTTCACCATAGCCCGTGCTACTTGCAACTTTCGTTCCGAGTAGCTGAATATAAAATATAACAAAATTACTAGTAAAAATTAAATTACTAGTAAAAATTAAATTACTAGTAAAAATTAAATTACTAGTAAATTACTAGTAAACTAGTGATGATTACTAATTCATTTAAAAAATTACTAGTTTAAAAATTACTAGTAAAGCTAGTAATGATTAGTTTGAATCAAACTAAGTAAAACAAATCACTTCTACGTATTTAAAGATATAAATGTGACGGACCGACACGTCGTCACTCACTTCTCTTGGTAAGTCACCGGAGGTAAAGTCATTTGCATAGAGTCATTTGTTTGAGCCAAGTTATCGTGACAAGTGTCATCACAAGTACACAATATACACTAACTCTCACCCAATGGGTTCTAGGAATGATTGGTGTTCAGTCTCCAAATACATTTAATCTTGTTGAGATTACAAACTGTTGTGACAGTTCTGGCCACAGTAAGGCATCTGGCTCTATAGTACACACAGCATTAATTAAACGTCGGCATTTAACATTAGAAGCTCAAGTGTGGCCCCTGAACCTTGCGAAGTATCTTAAATACTGAGGAGGGAAGGGGAATTGTCAGGGTGGAAAGCACCAAGCCATTACGACTATACAGCACATTGGAAGGGATGAGGATAAGGATTTGGGATGGGACGGGGAAAGGAATGATGCTTAACCACATGTGGACGGTCGGGGATTGAACGCCGACCTGCATGAAGAGAGACCTGGAAAATCGGTTTTGAAAATTAAAGTGCAAGACTGATTTTCTTAAGAGTTCGCGTGGCAGTAGAACAGACGTCGAGACCAAAAGCTCCAAAGAATAAAGGAACCCGCAGAGAGCCTGGCAGC
Organism: Procambarus clarkii; assembly: GCF_040958095.1. Lineage (NCBI taxonomy): Eukaryota > Metazoa > Arthropoda > Malacostraca > Decapoda > Cambaridae > Procambarus > Procambarus clarkii. Next base: position 32,717,457 of record NC_091192.1, read on the forward strand.
TAACTATTGACCCACGCCACACACTCGCTATTTATATACAAACTTATTCATGTCCAATGCTAAAACGACCACGCACGCACGCGCGCACACGTGATGATTACCTAAATGTGAATGGTAATTAACTGGCACATCCGTACAAACCTGTAACACGCTTCACACACTCCAGTAATCCCACACCTTATGCTTCACTAATCATTCCTGCGCCACGTGTCCACCTCCAGGTGACCTGACTAAACTGGAGACACGACACACTAGCAACTTTATACGGAAGGTATATACAGTATATTGTTAAACAATGCTTCGGAAACTTTTACCATTGTGTGGTGCAAGTTACTAAGTAGTGTAACACTGGCAAATTTGCAGGAAAGTTGCAAACCCGAGCTGGATACATTCACTGGTGCGAATGGTTGGGTGTGGAGAGTAGTGGCTTCGTGGGTCCTCAACTAGTACGTATAGGTTCCTGTACCCCTTTGTTACACACCAACACCCGCCCCTGTACGACACACACCACCAACACCCGCCCCTGTACGACACACCAGCAACACCCGCCCCTGTACGACACACCAGCAACACCCGCCCCTGTACGACACACACCACCAACACCCGCCCCTGTACGACACACCAGCAACACCCGCCCCTGTACGACACACCAGCAACACCCGCCCCTGTACGACACACCAGCAACACCCGCCCCTGTACGACACACCAGCAACACCCGCCCCTGTACGACACACCAGCAACACCCGCCCCTGTACGACACACCAACACCCGCGCCTGTACGACACACACCAGCAACACCCGCCCCTGTACGACACACACCAGCAACACCCGCCCCTGTACGACACACACACCAGCAACACCCGCCCCTGTACGACACACCAGCAACACTCGCCCCTGTACGACACACCCCAGCAACACCCGCCCCTGTACGACACACCAGCAACACCCGCCCCTGTACGACACACCAGCAACACCCGCCCCTGTACGACACACACCAGCAACACCCGCCCCTGTACGACACACACACCAGCAACACCCGCCCCTGTACGACACACCAGCAACACTCGCCCCTGTACGACACACACACCACCAACACCCGCCCCTGTACGACACACACACCACCAACACCCGCCCCTGTACGACACACACACCACCAACACCCGCCCCTGTACGACACACACCAGCAACACTCGCCCCTGTACGACACACCAGCAACACTCGCCCCTGTACGACACACACACCAGCAACACCCGCCCCTGTACGACACACACACCAGCAACACCCGCCCCTGTACGACACACACACCACCAACACCCGCCCCTGTACGACACACACCACCAACACCCGCCCCTGTACGACACACACCAGCAACACCCGCCCCTGTACGACACACCGACCAGCAACACCCGCCCCTGTACGACACACCGACCAGCAACACCCGCCCCTGTACGACACACCAGCAACACCCGCCCCTGTACGACACACCAGCAACACCTACCCCTGTACGACACACCAGCAACACCCGCCCCTGTACGACACACCAGCAACACCCGCCCCTGTACGACACACCAGCAACACCCGCCCCTGTACGACACACCGACCAGCAACACCCGCCCCTGTACGACACACCAGCAACACCCGCCCCTGTACGACACACCAGCAACACCCGCCCCTGTACGACACACCAGCAACACCCGCCCCTGTACGACACACCAGCAACACCCGCCCCTGTACGACACACCAGCAACACCCGCCCCTGTACGACACACCAGCAACACCCGCCCCTGTACGACACACCAGCAACACCTACCCCTGTACGACACACCAGCAACACCTACCCCTGTACGACACACCAGCAACACCCGCCCCTGTAGGACACACCAGCAACACCCGCCCCTGTACGACACACCAGCAACACCCGCCCCTGTACGACACACCAGCAACACCTACCCCTGTACGACACACCAGCAACACCTACCCCTGTACGACACACCAGCAACACCCGCCCCTGTACGACACACCAGCAACACCCGCCCCTGTACGACACACCAGCAACACCCGCCCCTATACGACACACCAGCAACACCCGCCCCTGTACGACACACCAGCAACACCCGCCCCTGTACGACACACCAGCAACACCCGCCCCTGTACGACACACCAGCAACACCCGCCCCTGTACGACACACCAGCAACACCCGCCCCTATACGACACACCAGCAACACCCGCCCCTATACGACACACCAGCAACACCCGCCCCTGTACGACACACCAGCAACACTCGCCCCTGTACGACACACCAGCAACACTCGCCCCTGTACGACACACACACCACCAACACCCGCCCCTGTACGACACACCAGCAACACCCGCCCCTGTACGACGCACACCACCAACACCCCTGTACGACACACACACCAGCAACACTCGCCCCTGTACGACACACACACCACCAACACCCGCCCCTGTACGACACACACACCAGCAACACCCGCCCCTGTACGACACACACCAGCAACACCCGCCCCTGTACGACACACACACCAGCAACACCCGCCCCTGTACGACACACCAGCAACACCCGCCCCTGTACGACACACACCAGCAACACCCGCCCCTGTACGACACACCAGCAACACCCGCCCCTGTACGACACACACCAGCAACACCCGCCCCTGTACGACACACACACCAGCAACACCCGCCCCTGTACGACACACCAGCAACACCCGCCCCTGTACGACACACCAGCAACACCTGCCCCTGTACGACACACCAGCAACACCCGCCCCTGTACGACACACCAACACCCGCCCCTGTACGACACACCAGCAACACCTACCCCTGTACGACACACCAGCAACACCCGCCCCTGTACGACACACCAGCAACACCTGCCCCTGTACGACACACCAGCAACACCCGCCCCTGTACGACACACCAGCAACACCCGCCCCTGTACGACACACCAGCAACACCCGCCCCTGTACGACACACCAGCAACACCCGCCCCTGTACGACACACCAGCAACACCCGCCCCTGTACGACACACCAGCAACACCCGCCCCTGTACGACACACCAGCAACACCCGCCCCTGTACGACACACCAGCAACACCCGCCCCTGTACGACACACCAGCAACACCCGCCCCTGTACGACACACCACCAACTTCAAGACAAGGCAGAACTCTGCTGCAATACACCGACACAAATTAGATTATAACATGGGGTAACATGACGTGTACCTGGCACTACCCTACTCCACCCTCTCTCCCTCCCGCGACCTTCCCCATCCCTCCATCACTCAAGCTCCCTCACCATCAGTTTTAGGTCCCCGCCCTCCCTCCCTCATAGCCTTCCCAGGGGTAGAAGTCTCTTCCTCCCTGGCGTGTCTTTCACCGGAGCCCTACACCCGTGCCGGCGTCATTCACATAATGCACGACTTTCTGGAAATAACAGCGAGGACAAGTGGAATAAGCCAGTGGCCCATGCGGCCATCTAGAGGTGGAGGAGGGGGGGGGGGGGGTCTACTTGAATAAATAAAGAACAGAATAAAGAAGCAGTCACAACTGTAAGAAAAATTGTTACTAACATACTTAGAATATACCTGGAGTCAAGCCTGGCTTGACTTGGGGTAACTTAGTTACTGCTCGCTGGCCTTTTGGACTAACTGGGGAGCTTTGAGGAGCCCCCAGACCCACAATCACTACAACCCGGTTGCTCAGGCACTTCTTGCAGGAACTATTTGAAGCATTTTCTTGGCCGTCCACTTCTATTCCGGTAATACAGTATTCCTTATGTTTGTTGGGAGGATATTGAGCAGCCGTGGACCTCTGAGGTTCACACAGTTTCTCTGCCTCAAAATGCATCCGGAGTCTGCCAGTGCAGACTGCCCATCACATGCCTCTATGACTAACCATCCTGTGTGATAGGGATTTTTTTAGCATAACCTAGTTAGCTTTTTTGACACACTGTACTTCATATAGTCTAGGGTAGCTGCACTAATGCAGATGTACCTCATGTATTAATAAAAAAAAAATCAGACTATACCACGCCTGGTCTCCGTGCGAGGCAGGATAAACTGCATATAATCACTGCTGGTCACTGTTGGAGACGACAGGGGGCGCCAGTTATAAACAGCTTCGTAGTGCTTCAAGCTCTCAAATGGTTTCATAAATGTAAACAAAGTCGCCAAAGATGTACAGGTTTCACAAGTGGTTGTGTAGATGCTTGATAAATCCTGGTCCAGCACAAGTGGCCAGTATGTCACAATATCCAGACCTTCAGTAAGGCAGATAGTTCTTGACCTTTTCACATTTACAGACCCATAATCGTTTATCCAATATGTCACCGTCCCCTTCGTCACACTGTCGAAATTACCCCCGCCAGTCTGTGTGGTACAGCGTGGTACACTTCACTAGCCACCGAGCTTCAGACGACGCCCATACAGCTCACAGTCCGTCCTACTGACCGTTCCCACCGTCACCAAAATATACTAAAATCCCTGAACCTAATCTAACCGAGGATCCACGAACAGGGAACTGGACATCACGTCAATGTTGGGAGGGGGAAGGGGAGGGAACTATCATGAGAAAGCGCCAAGCCATTACGACTATATAGCACTGGAAAGGGGTCAGGATAAGGATTTGGAATGGGACGAAGGAAAGGAATGGTGCCCAACCACTTTTGACTGTCGGGGATTGAACGCTGACCTGCATGAAGCGAGACCGTCGCTCTACCGTCTAGCCCAAGTGGTTGGGTGGAGGGGGTGGGGGGGAGGAATGGTGCCCAACCACTTGGACGGTCGGGGACTGACGCCGACCTGCAAGAAGCGAGACCTTCGCTTTACTGTCCACCTCAAGTGGTTGGGCGTCAATTTGGAGAGCCGCTACGATTTTTACTACGTCAGTTGTTGGACCGAGGGAGATTTATACGTCAAAATGTGATTCATGAAGATGGGTTGATGAGCTTGCTCTTACTATGTGAGTACAACAGAAAAGCTGAAAGAATTGTTTTGTTTTTTTACAAAATGGCAAATCACAAACACACCTGCTAGCGGCACAATTGGCAGATCATAACATGGATTTAGATGCCACAGAAGACTAGTAAAGCGCCGCTGTAACACACTGTACAGACCAGTACTAGCTACTACTAGTATACAGGAATCTGACATTTGAAAGTATCCTTAATAATCTATCCTAAACTGCCTTGCCCTTATTAATAAATTTTAATTACATCTCTCACGAATCAACCTTTGTCCACCGCTCCTGTGCCAGGTAAGTCCACTACGGGCTCACAATAGCCCGTGCTACTTGGAACTTGTTCCGAGTAGCTGAATCTATAACAACAACAACCTTTGTCTTGTGGCGGTCAACAATAATGTTTTACTGAAAATCTTTTAAATTCAAATTTGATATAATAGATGCATAGGCTATACCTCTTTAACTACCTTACAACTCTAATGTAGACCTCCTCGCGCGGAAGTGAACACTAGCACCATCCTCACTACACTAAACTACTCTTCTCAGACAAGTTTGTACACGTATTAAATTATAATTACCTAAAATGGCCGCCATCAGAATGAAATACTATAATACTACGAGCGAAAGGTTTGGCTAAGTTACCTTTTAATTTTCACCTAGAATGGAGGCATAGAAACCGAGGGAGTCATCAGACCCCAAGACAAGAGTTCCACAGCCGGCCATCCGTGCCCTCGTCCAGGAGGAGGAGGAACAAAACTGGCGGAGGGGGGGGGGGTGACCTTCTCCAGGGGACCTGTGACCCGGAGCAGGAGTCGACACACAATAACAAAAGACTGCCTCCAGCCACCTCCCAGGGACCACCGAGCCGAGCCAGTGATCACACACGGGGATATAAAAATGGGCCGTCTCCCCCCCCCCCGCTCTCAAAACTAAGCTGCAAAGGCACCCAGAGCACAGAGGCTCTGGCATGTAAAAGGCTGTGGACATCACCTTTGTCCAGAGGATAAACAAAGGCAAAGCGCTAGCAGGACATGACAAGTGGGGGTGCGGGAACTTAAGTCCCTATAAGCGACAAAGGAAGTAAGAGTTCATCTACTGTTTATACAGCCACCAGCCCACTTAGGAAACAAAAACAAAGCAGTCGGACGCTAAGATTCGCATTTGCCTCGCCCACCGGTCGCTACACCCGGGTGTATTACTGACCTGGAGCCAGATTCACGAAAGCACTTACGCAAGCACTTACGAACCTGTACATCTTTTCTCAATCTTTGGCGGCTTTGTTTCCACTTATTAAACAGTTAATGAGCTCCGAAGCACAAGGAGGCTGTTTATAACAATATCAACAGTTGAATGGGAAGTTTTCATGCTTGTAAACTGTTTAATAAATGTAATCAAAGCCGTCAAAGATTGAGGAAAGATGTACACGTTCGTAAGTGCTTGCGTAAGTGCTTTCGGGAATCTGGCCCCTGGAGACCCTGCACACAACCTTTACTCTTACAATACACACTATAAAACATGAAATTATTGGGACCGATTAAAGTCCTAAAACGGTATTCTCTAGGGCGCAGGCCAGAAGGATACATTATTTCCACGTGGAAAATATTAGAGGAACTGGTTTCTAATCTGCACACGGAATTAAATCACATGAAACCAGTAGGTATGGTAGACTATGTAGAACAGCCCCATTGAAAGGCAGAGGCGCAATAGGTACGCTCAGAGAGAACTATCAACATCAAAGGCCCAAGATTTTTCCTGTACTTTCCTGTACTCAAGAAGAGCATAACGGGCCGGCCTCTCACAGTGTTCAAGAAAGAACGATAAACTCCAAAAGGATACCTGATCAACCAGGCAGTCATGCATCAGGCTGCGAGCAGCCGTGTCCAACAGTCTGGTTGACCAGACGACCAACCCAGGGGCCAGATTCACGAAGCAGTTACCCAAGTACTTACGAACGTGTACATCTTTCCTCAATCTTTGACGGCTTTGGTTACATTTATTAAACAGTTTACAAGCATGAAAACTTCCCAATCGATTGTTATTGTTATAAACAGCCTCCTGGTGCTTCGGAGCTCATTAACTGTTTAACAATTGTAAACAAAGCCGCCAAAGATTGAGAAAAGATGTACAAGTTCGTCAGTGCTTGCGTAACTGATCTATGAATCTAGGTCCTGGTCAGAGACCGGGCCGCGGGGACGTTGATCCTCGGAACCATCACAAGGTAGGTAGGCAGCCACAGTTCTGGCTTACGTTTTGAAATTGTCAAGTGTTTATACAAAGTTTGGTTAGTAGTCTAGTAGTCTACGTGCTGGGTACACACCCGAGGAGGTTATCTGGAGATGATTTCGGGGCCTTTTAGTGTCCCCGCGGCCCGGTCCTCGACCAGGCCTCCACCCCCAGGAAGCAGCCCGTGACAGCTGACTAACACCCAGGTACCTATTTTACTGCTAGGTAACAGGGGCATAGGGTGAAAGAAACTCTGCCCATTGTTTCTCGCTGGCGCCCGGGATCGAACCCAGGACCACAGGATCACAAGTCTAGCGTGCTGTCCGCTCGGCCGACCTGCTCCAAGTTCAATTCCAAGTTCAAGGAGCCCAAGTTCAATTCCTGGGCAGGATAAAGACGGTTGGGCAAGTTTCCTTACATCAGGTGGCTCTCCTCATCTACCAGTGAAATTGGCACCTGGGAGTTAGGCGACTGTTGTAGGTTGCAGCCTGGGGAAAGTCAGTAGAAAGTCAGTACCCAAGAGAACCTCGATAAGCCTAAGTGTAGGTAGGATTCATATCCCCGATGACAGGAATTCCACCGTATTATCCGCTAGGCTCCCCTCCCCCCCCAAGCACCGGCCCCCGCCAACCCCTCCCCCCCCCTCCAACCACCACCAATCCCACGGCAGAATCCCCGGAACTGACAATTATCCACAGATTTCAGCTCAGCTTTCAGGAAGGGGATTACGACAGTGAATAGAGGCAGTCACGTACGCGACACTCGTTCCTAATTCCCCAATGGAGCTTCCTGCACCCATGCCGACAGCTTGAATGTCTCACAATGCATCATTTGGCGCGCAAATTGCAGGTCTTCGATACCCGAGGCATCTAGACTTCACGTGTTCCCTCTTCACAACTTTCTTTACATTTAATAGAATTGAGAGAGAAAGAGAGATCATGTGATTGACGTTAATTAGGTGTACCTAAGCAGGCGATGAGTCACAATAACGTGGCTGAAGTATGTTGACCAGACCACACACTAGAAGTTGAAGGGACGACGACGTTTCGGTCCGTCCTGGACCATTCTCAAGTCGATAGTACCTAGGTGTACCTAAGTAGGCTGTTACGGCTGTCACCCACGGGATGAACCACCACTAGGCCTACCACTCATCCATAGGGGTAGACAGACCCAAGGGTAGGATTGCTTGCACTACAGCTTTTTAACATTGTAATTTATGAACACATCTTGGCGCTGTAACCGCTGCCGTGTTGCCACTCAACAGAAGAGCAACACTCACACCTGGAACACCAATATACAGTTCATCACGCCGGGACACCTGCCATAACTCATTGGACCTACGTAAGCCTACACCTTCAGCTACCCACCTAGGCTTTAGAACCTGGTAGACCACCTGGTTTACAACCTCCAATAGGGAGGTGGGGGGGGGGGTGAAAGACCCTCCAATAGGGAGGGGTGCAGGACTAACCTTGAAGGTACAGTGCCCTACAATAAGGCATGTTGCAGACCAACAACAACCATATTGCTGTCTATGAAAACTTCATTCATCATCTAATTATTTCCAGAGATCCATAACCTGCACGTAACCCAAGATAAACTAATGCGGGCTGCTCACCTAGTTCCCCACTCTAGAAATTATATTCCACGGGCAGACTGGGAGGACCAATGAGGAGTGTGCCTATTTTCACTTGGGTTCGTCGAGCTTCTGGCATTATGGACAATTATTAGTGCCGGGAGTCACTATTATGAAATGGTTACGGCATCCTTAGATGACTCTACTCTAATGATAATTGACGATTCCCCCAACAGCGTCCAGGGACCAGGGACCCGTACCTCCACACTACAAGACACAGGGACCCGTACCTCCACACAAGACACAGGGACCAGGGACCCGTACCTCCACACTGTAAAACACAGGGACCCGTACCTCCACACTGCAAGACACGGGGACCAGGGCCCCGTACCTCCACACTGCAAGACACGGGGACCAGGGCCCCGTACCTCCACACTGCAAGACACGGGGACCAGGGCCCCGTACCTCCACACTGCAAGACACGGGGACCAGGGCCCCGTACCTCCACACTGCAAGACACGGGGACCCGTACCTCCACACTGCAAGACACGGGGACCCGTACCTCCACACTGCAAGACACAGGGACCCGTACCTCCACACTGTAAGACACAGGGACCCGTACCTCCACACTGTAAGACACAGGGAACAGGGCACCGTACCTCCACACTGTAAGACACGGGGACCAGGGCCCCGTACCTCCACACTGCAAGACACGGGGACCAGGGCCCCGTACCTCCACACTGCAAGACACGGGGACCAGGGCCCCGTACCTCCACACTGCAAGACACGGGGACCAGGGCCCCGTACCTCCACACTGCAAGACACGGGGACCCGTACCTCCACACTACAAGACACAGGGACCCGTACCTCCACACTGCAAGACACGGGGACCAGGGCCCCGTACCTCCACACTGCAAGACACGGGGACCAGGGCCCCGTACCTCCACACTGCAAGACACGGGGACCAGGGCCCCGTACCTCCACACTGCAAGACACGGGGACCAGGGCCCCGTACCTCCACACTGCAAGACACGGGGACCCGTACCTCCACACTGCAAGACACAGGGACCCGTACCTCCACACTGTAAGACACAGGGACCAGGGCACCGTACCTCCACACTGTAAGACACGGACCCGTACCTCCACACTGTAAGACACAGGGACCCGTACCTCCACACTGTAAGACACAGGGACCCGTACCTCCACACTGTAAGACACAGGGACCCGTACCTCCACACTGTAAGACACAGGGACCCGTACCTCCACACTGTAAGACACAGGGACCCGTACCTCCACACTGTAAGACACAGGGACCCGTACCTCCACACTGTAAGACACAGGGACCCGTACCTCCACACTGTAAGACACAGGGACCCGTACCTCCACACTGTAAGACACAGGGACCCGTACCTCCACACTGTAAGACACAGGGACCCGTACCTCCACACTGTAAGACACAGGGACCCGTACCTCCACACTGCAAGACACAGGGACCAGGGCCCCGTACCTCCACACTGCAAGACACAGGGACCCGTACCTCCACACTGTAAGACACAGGGACCCGTACCTCCACACTGTAAGACACAGGGACCCGTACCTCCACACTGCAAGACACAGGGACCCGTACCTCCACACTGCAAGACACAGGGACCAGGGTCCCGTACCTCCACACTGTAAGACACAGGGACCCGTACCTCCACACTAAGACACAGGGACCAGGGCCCCGTACCTCCACACTGTAAGACACAGGGACCCGTACCTCCACACTGCAAGACACAGGGACCAGGGCCCCGTACCTCCACACTGCAAGACACAGGGCCCCGTACCTCCACACTGCAAGACACAGGGACCCGTACCTCCACACTGCAAGACACAGGGACCCGTACCTCCACACTGCAAGACACAGGGACCAGGGTCCCGTACCTCCACACTGTAAGACACAGGGACCCGTACCTCCACACTAAGACACAGGGACCAGGGCCCCGTACCTCCACACTGCAAGACACAGGGACCCGTACCTCCACACTGCAAGACACAGGGACCAGGGCCCCGTACCTCCACACTGCAAGACACAGGGACCCGTACCTCCACACTGTAAGACACAGGGACCCGTACCTCCACACTGCAAGACACAGGGACCCGTACCTCCACACTGCAAGACACAGGGACCAGGGTCCCGTACCTCCACACTGTAAGACACAGGGACCCGTACCTCCACACTAAGACACAGGGACCAGGGCCCCGTACCTCCACACTGCAAGACACAGGGACCAGGGCCCCGTACCTCCACACTGCAAGACACAGGGACCCGTACCTCCACACTGCAAGACACAGGGACCAGGGACCCGTACCTCCACACTAAGACACAGGGCCCCGTACCTCCACACTGCAAGACACAGGGACCAGGGACCCGTACCTCCACACTAAGACACAGGGCCCCGTACCTCCACACTGTAAGACACAGGGACCCGTACCTCCACACTGTAAGACACAGGGACCCGTACCTCCACACTGTAAGACACAGGGACCAGGGCCCCGTACCTCCACACTGCAAGACACAGGGACCAGGGCCCCGTACTTCCACACTGTAAGACACAGGGACCCGTACCTCCACACTAAGACACAGGGCCCCGTACCTCTACACTGTAAGACACAGGGACCCGTACCTCCACACTAAGACACACGGACCAGGGACCCGTACCTCCACACTGTAAGACACAGGGACCAGGGCCCCGTACCTCCACACTGTAAGACACAGGGACCCGTACCTCCACACTAAGACACAGGGACCCGTACCTCCACACTAAGACACAGGGACCAGGGCCCCGTACCTCCACACTGTAAGACACAGGGACCCGTACCTCCACACTAAGACACAGGGACCAGGGACCCGTACCTCCACACTGTAAGACACAGGGACCCGTACCTCCACACTGTAAGACACAGGGACCCGTACCTCCACACTAAGACACAGGGACCAGGGCCCCGTACCTCCACACTGTAAGACACAGGGACCAGGGGCCCGTACCTCCACACTACAAGACACAGGGACTAAGGCCCCGCAAGTGAGTGAACATCCTACAGTTGACAAGAGTGACACACACTGATGGAACCAGGAAGAGGGAGTAGGGTCTAAGCTCTGAAAACTTTACCCACTAAGTCATTGCTATAATAAGTCAGTCCAACCCAACACATCCTAACTAAAAGATAAAAATTATACACAGAAATCACAATTGCGTGATGCATCAAATGAACAAATCCACTAGCGCCGTGACGAGGATTCGAACCTGCGTCCGAGGTTTTTGACCATGTCGTAGCTCAGTCGATTAAGGCAGCGTCTGGGATGCTCTCGGACGCAGGTACGAATCTTCGTCACGGCCCTTGTGGATTTGTTCAAGATAAAACCTTTTATAAATGGTATACAAGTTGTGACGTCACTCTGACGTCAATTATATCTCAGCGCCGAGGTTTTAGATCCTACTATAAACCGGATCATGTCCGGAAACCCCGTATGAATCATGTTTATCACGATCACGAGTTTATTAATAACTAATGAGGCATAGGAACGCGGAAGCTGTTTCATTACATTTTAGACTAAACTACTTCCGGATCTTGAAAGCGGGAGTCCACTGGCCCAGAACACTTCATGTTAGCTGGTGTGAACGACCCGACCCATGTATTACCACGCACCTGGTCCCTGCTGCTCCACCCAAACTTGCCACAGTTTACTTACACACGTGTGCAAGAACCAGGCGCAGGTACGCCTCTTACACCTACTGTGTACCTACAATGGGTACCACTTTGTAGTTTACCCCCCAGACAAATACTCCTCTAGACGGAAGGAACTAAGATGTCCAAAGTGGAAGTTGCAAGACAATCTACTTGAGAATGGTCCAGGACGGACCGAAACGTCGTCGTCCCTTCACTTTCTAGTGTGTGGTCTGGTCTACAAAGTGGAACATAACGGGACACTGGTGAAACTACTCGAATGATACATCGACACTTTATGCAAGTGTCAATATTGATTAAACGGAATGTAGAGACAAGTAGTGTGGCGGAGGCAGACTACACGCGGCTTCAAATTTAGACAACACACTCCAGTAGACTCCGGAAACACGCAGTTCCCCCCCCCCCACAGTCGAAGTCAATCTCCCTAAGGACAATTAGTCCGGTACAATTTTTTTTTTTTTTTTTTTTTTTTTTTTTTTTTTTTTTGAGATATATACAAGAGTTGTTACATTCTTGTACAGCCACTAGTACGCGTAGCGTTACGGGCAGGTCCCTGGAATACGATCCCCGCCGCGAAAAAATGTTGTTACAACCATTTTACTGTTGCGTTAAACAGAGGCTACAGTTAAGGTATTGCGCCCAGTAAACCCTCCCCGGCCAGGATACGAACCCATGACAAAAGCGCTCGCGGAACGCCAGGCGAGTGTCTTACCACTACACCACGGAGACAAGCACCTACAACGATGGCACAAAGCTGTTTTCGTCACCCTTAGTGTCGTATGTTATACCATTCACTAGTATCTTAACACAGCTTCTTTAGTGTTGACTACAAGTAGTCTCCTTTATACCATTACGAAGTTGGCTTAGATTTCCGTTATATGGTATCAAAGATCTTCAAGATGACGGGTATATTCAAAGCTTACGTTACTCTGCTACTAAAGTCCCGTACAGCGCCAAACACAAGTTTGCGTTATTGGACTATACTTGAGTCATGTGCTTGGCCTTTACAACAACCCCGTGGAACAGTTTGGACAGTGTATAAACCTGTGTTGCACTAGTAGTGTCTTCATGCAACTGTCACATTCAGAAAATGTGCGCAAACTACGTTATGTAACGTTGAATCTACGTTGAGAACGTCGTCCCTACGTTGATTATATGGAACTAAGACTATTTTACCAGTTGCGTTATACATCTATACATAATTTATACATCTACCCGCACGTCTTATTGCGCTGCAGTTATGACATCAATTTGATTGACGTATTAGTGTTGTCGCTGTTGCAACACCGAACAGCAGCAACAAGTGCAACTCTCGGGGTGACTGGCCTCGCACACTCGTCTTGCTCAACACTATCAGCACCACAAATTAACCCATCCCAAACCCTTCATTATACAACCACCCACACTACAAATGCCACGTCCCCCCCCCCTCCCAACTCTGGGGACCATAGCCTCATATCTTCCAATACAAAAAGTATTTCTAAACCTAACCTTTAATGGTTCATATTTAAAATTCATTTGAATAAAAATCTTAGGAACAATAAGAGAGAACCTTCGACAAGTCGCCGGCTTCCTGTAGCCGTCGAGGCCGCGAGATTGTGTCAGATAAATATATACAATATATTTTGGCGGAGCAGCAAGTCGAGCGCGTCACTCCAAACCCGAGAACTGCGCACGTGTGGGAGCCTGTTACACCTCGCTGCTCCCAGACGCGTCCAGCCACAACACGCACCAACCTCGCTCATTATATTACCATAGAAAAAAGCTAATAGCACATTTAACGTAGCTTAAGGAACATTTGTCATTGTTACTTTTAAATACAAATAAAAATCCCTTGTGTACAAAGTCCAGCACACCGTCTTGCGTCACTCCACGACGTGTGGCAATGAATCACATTCTTCTAAGGTCACCGTCCTGCCCCAGCTCCTTGTCCCCAATACCCCCTTCCAAGTGGTACATAGTCATACTGGCTTACTGCTTTCTCCAGTTACAGCACCGCTCCTGAGCCAGTTAAGTCCACTACGGGCTCACCATAGCCCGTGCTACTTGAAACTTTTTGTTCCTAGTAGCTGAATCTTAAACAACAACAACGGCTCTCTCCTGATAATTACCGTTACGAGGCCCTCCTTCCCGAGTCTGACTACCGACGTCCCCAAGATGCAACCTGTAACAGTTGACTAACAACGGGTATATTTACTGATTGGTAAACAGAGGCATCGGGTGAAAGGAAACGTGTTCAACTGTTTGTCATGCCATGGATCTGTCTATGTTGACCAGACCACACACTAGAAGGTGAAGCGACGACGACGTTTCGGTCCGTCCTGGACCATTCTAAAGTCGATCGACTTGAGAATGGTCCAGGACGGACCTTCACCTTCTAGTGTGCGGTCTGGTCAACATACTTTAGCCACGTTGTGACTCATCGCCTGCATCTGGAACTGTCTAGTTTCCTTGGTTGCGAGCCGAGGAAGTAGACCACTGAGATATGGAATCTCTCTAGATTTAACTATACCTATTTGTGCTACAATACCAAACACGTAGAAAACGATACACAACAACAAATACCATACAAGCAGCAGAGCTCTCACACACACACACACACACACACACACACACACACACACACACACACACACACACACACACACACACACACACACACACACACACAGTAGAGCCAGGCACTATTGATCCAACATTTCTAGCGGCAGCTTTGTGTATGTTGACTACCCCCATGCCTCCACCTCTCCCTCGTGCTCTTCCACCTCACCCAGCCATTCCCTCCCTCTACCTTCCTCGCCTGCCTTCCCCCTCCCATCCTCCTCTCCCTCCAGGTCTCCCAGACACACATCAGACACGCATCTTTAAACATACAAGTACCTCCACACTCCAAAAATTAACACACAATATTAATACAATCCAGTACCAAATATTCTTCGCCACACTCCCCCTCTTCGCCACACTGCCCCTCTTCGCCACACTCCCCCTCTTCGCCACACTCCCCCTACCGTCCTCGCCACCCAGGGGAGCAGATACAAGTACAAGGGTAGTGTGTGAGGTAGTCTCCAGGGGTAATTATATCCAGATGTGTACTGGGCTCCTCGGGGCATATACGCAGTTGACTCTAGTTCAGGACCTGAGTACTCTTGTTGGCTGATCAGTAAACACTTGTGATGGCCTTAATAGGCCTTAAGGCCAACACCAAATCAAAAACTAGTTGTTCAAGTTTGTCCGGGTTGTGAGAGACATGCAGGCCCCGACACAGCATGCGCGCGTGTGTGTGTGCGCGCGCTTAATCTGCATATGAACGCACAACTCAACTTGAGAAAATAAAAATACTAACAGCAATTACAAAGGCTTTTAACGCTGAAGCTCTGACCCGCCACCACCCCCCCCCCCTCCCCAGGCCATGACCTTGACCTATCTCCTGTAGCACAGTAGTCTACGTCCTCTCATGCATTTTGTTACCTATCAGTAAATAGGTACCCGGGAGTCTGGCCATGTTGCATCCTGGGGAAGGTCAGTAGTTGACCTAGAGGGGGAGGGGGGGGGGGACTGTTAGATAACCCTAACAGGCTTCCCGTCCAACAATGAGAATTTTTTTCGTCAAATTGTGCTAGTTCTAATTATCCAGTGCCCCCTCCCCCCCCTCCCCAGGTGTACGGTTGGTCAGTACCTGACATATCTTTCATACACACACAAATTACAGCCCCGCTCCTGTGCCAGGTAAGTTTTCTATGGGCTCACCATAGCCCGTGCTGCTCTGATCTTACGTTTCGAGCAGCTGAATCTAAAAACAACAACTTTCATAAAACACGGTCACACACACACATATATACACATATCTAATTAAGAATAATAAATATTTTCATTTACACGATAATATGTGGACTTATTCTGTTTGAAAATTCATTGACATAAGCTAAAAAAAAATGCAACACATTTCTGTTGTCAAAAGTAAGATGCCAGAGCCGCAGGGCAGCAGGCAGGAACACCTTGGCTGGTCACCATGCCCGACCAGCTCCGCTCCTGTGCCAGGCAAGTCCACTACGGGCTCACTATACCCTGTGCTACTTGCCCCGCTCCTGTGCCAGGCAAGTCCACTAACGGGCTCACTATACCCCGTGCTACTTTCCCCGCTCCTGTGCCAGGCAAGTCCACTAACGGGCTCACTATACCCCGTGCTACTTGCCCCGCTCCTGTGCCAGGCAAGTCCACTAACGGGCTCACTATACCCCGTGCTACTTTCCCCGCTCCTGTGCCAGGCAAGTCCACTAACGGGCTCACTATACCCCGTGCTACTTGCCCCGCTCCTGTGCCAGGCAAGTCCACTAACGGGCTCACTATACCCCGTGCTACTTGGAACTTGTTTCGAGTAGCTGAAGCTATAACATGGTGACCATGTCCTGAGCGGTCTCCACGACCACAAAATACGTGGAGGAGGGTCAGTAAGCTGCTTCGGTGACTTTAATAACCCCTCCAGCGGCTGGTAGACCTTGAGCACAACACCAAATCAATACAAGCCACATCTAATACGAGTAAAAGTACACAATACACTGGGAGTCATAAAACAAATAAGGAAAGTTGCTGAAACACTTGAAGCATTCCAGACAACTTTGCAAGTTTTAAGCCGGAGATATGTGATCAGCCTGGCTGTGGTGGTTGATGTTTTGGCATCAATAGCTTAGAAAGTGAAGGATGGTACACCCAAGTATTATAAAAGCATACCAGTAGGACGCCACGGGAGACATCTCCCGTCACGCAGGGTGCAGTCGCACCTCCACAGATCTCCAGTATCATCTATTGATACTGGTAATGGCTCAAATGGGCCACCACTTACGGGCTATTCGTGCCCGTGCCACCTTTTGGGTGGCTTAATCCTCATCAATCAGTAGGAGGCTAGTCTATCGCGGCCCGTCCTCTTGAACGTTCACAACGTTACTAAACTGATGTACTAAATTCTACTGGTTCCCAAACTGAGGCCAGGGGCCAGATTCACGAAGCAGTTACGCAAGCACTTGGGAACCTGTACATGTTTTCTCAATCTTTGGCGGCTTTGTTTACAATTATGAAACGGTTAATGAGCTCCAAAGCACCAGGAAACTGTTTATAACAATAGTAACAGTTGATTGGGAAGTTTTCATGCGTGTAAACTGTTTAATAAATGTAACCAAAGCCATCAAAGATTGAGGAAAGATGTACAGATTCGTAAGTACTTGCGTAACTGGTTCGTGAATCTGGCCCCTGGCCCCTCCTAGCGAAGGGGCCGCTTTGCAACCCGTAGGGGTCCATAAGTTGAGGCAGTGTACAGGTCACGATACCAGAAGAGCCAAGAGGGGGGCCTTTACTAAGTGAAAGGGGGCCACTAATAAGGACGCTATATGAAAAAGGGTCCACCTGAAAACCTTAGAGTGTCAGAATCACTGCCCTAACCTAACCCAGGACCCACCGAAAGAAAACAGAGACATCACATCAATTTTGCCGGCCGCTATGATTTTTTAAAGCACCAGTTTTTGACCTTTGGGGAAACTATACGTCAACATACGATGTACTAATTGAGAGGACAAGTTACGAAAGACAGACGAACCTAAATACACTACTTTAATAGTTCGAGAATGTCTTTAATAGATCATTTAAGGGAAAGAAGACGAATTTAAGGGTATTTTATTTTCGTATATTTTCATTACTTTCGTTCCGTTTTCTGTGGAGAATGGGCTGTAACGGCCCCTTAATCAACCTTTCCTCCGAATAGACAGTATGTTTTAATACTAAATGTGATAAGTACATTCCTGACTGTCTGCATAGTACATAAATACACTTAATTGTGCTGTTACATTTACCTCCCTATATATTCTACTCTTTTTCTGTTAATATACTCAAAATGTCGAAGTTTTCGTGTTCAATCTGTTGCTGAAGATTCAGTTACTGGGAACAAAACTTGTTCAATCCTATATACACAAGTTTTAAATAAAGAATTCCTTTTTCAGTTTTATTAAACAAAGATTTTATACAAAATTTGAAAATATCCTAATTACTTTATAATTTATTGAAAGACTTTAGTTTTGTTTTATTAGTTTTATAAAACTGTAATATCAATATAGCTACAGGTTAAGTACTAATTGTAATCAAGAAACAATAAATGCTATTTACATGCTTGTCCTCCCACACTCCCAAGGTTATGTTAGGTTACCTTGAGGTGCTTCCGGGGCTTAGCGTCCCCGCGGCCCGGTCGTCGACCAGGCCTCCTGGTTGCTGGACTGATCAACCAGGCTGTTAGACGCGGCTGCTCGCAGCCTGACGTATGAGTCACAGCCTGGTTGATCAGGTATCCTTTGGAGGTGCTTATCCAGTTCTCTCTTGAACACTGTGAGGGGTCGGCCAGTTATGCCCCTTATGTGTAGTGGAAGCGTGTTGAACAGTCTCGGGCCTCTGATGTTGATAGTTCTCTCTTGAACACTGTGAGGGGTCGGCCAGTTATGCCCCTTATGTGTAGTGGAAGCGTGTTGAACAGTCTCGGGCCTCTTGAGGTTATCTTGAGGTTATCTTGAGATGATTTTGAGATGATTTCGGGGTTTTAGTGTCCCCGCGGCCCGGTCCTCGACAAGGCCTCCACCCCCAGGAAGCAGCCCGTGACAGCTGGCTAACACCCAGGTACCTATTTTACTGCTAGGTAACAGGGGCATTCAGGGTGAAAGAAACTTTGCCCATTTGTTTCTGCCTCGTGCGGGAATCGAACCGGCGCCACAGAATTACGAGCCCTGCGCGCTATCCACCAGGCTGCGAGGCCCCCCCCCCCCCCTCTGATGTTGATAGAGTTCTCTCTCAGAGTACCTGTTGCACCTCTGCTCTCCAACGGGGGTATTCTGCACATCCTGCCATGCCTTCTGGTCTCATGTGCTGTTATTTCTGTGTGCAGGTTTGGAACCAGCCCCTCTAATATTTTCCACTTAGGTCTTGGTTTTCTATACAGCTTGTCAGGTAAACTAATATTCACAATATTTTGGTGCGATGCTGGCGATTAAGTGTATTTATGTACTATGCCGATAGTCAGGATTGTACTTATTACATTTAGTATTAAAACATTACTATCTAATACAGCGGATGGGCTGCCTTAATATGACATAAGAGGAGAAAGTGTTGTTCCATAGGCTTACGCTGGAAGAAAACCAAAGAAACTGCCATAAAGCATAATTAGACGACCAGACTGCTAATGAGAGCAAGGTAAAGGAAGAGGCTGATAAGACCCAGAACAAAGGCAGGTAAGAGGCCACCCAGAGTGTAGAGAGGGGGGAGGGGGGGGGTGTGGGCCCCACCATCAGAAGGCAGAGGGAGGGGGGGGGAGTGTGATGTCGGGGGGGGGGGGTGATGTGTCGGGGGAGGGGGGAGAGTGTGATGTCGGGGGGAGGGGGGGGGAGTGTGATGTCGGGGGGAGGGGGGGGGGAGTGTGATGTCGGGGGAGGGGGAGGGGAGTATGATGTCGGGGGGGAGGGGGGGGGGAGTGTGATGTCGGGGGGAGGGGGGGAGTGTGATGTCGGGGGAGGGGGAGGGGAGTGTGATGTCGGGGGAGGGGGGTGTTTGTCATGGGGAAGGGGGGGGGAGGGAATTAAGAAATAATAAACTTGTACTTAATCGCTGGAACCCGTAAGTTGTTAACGCATAAATTAGACAATATTCAAAAGAATGAAACATTCCCCCCCCCCCCTTGTATTCTTGGGTCAGAAGATGGGTGTAACTAGCCACAGTCAAACAGCCTTCTTGGTCGTCAGGGCACGCAATCCCTCTCCCTGGCACGGTGAGGTGGACTGGCCAGGGGAAGGGGGGGGGGGGCTCTCGAAGTGGGGTGGTGATGGGGGGGGGGAGCAGACATTAGCGAACGCGCTGATGCAAAGGACAGAGCGGGCAAGCAAGCAAGCAAGCAAGCAAACGAACGATGCAATTGGGAGGCAGTTTTTTTATTAATGATAAATAATAATAATTTATTATTATTTTCTACCACAGACGTGGCTACATTAACAATGCTAACCACCATATACACATTTTCTTCTGTCCTCCATGGACAGGGTAAGAGATCTGTTAAACATATAGTTCAGTGATTTATTGAACAATCAACCGCAGAAGGTGATTGTAGTGCTTTTAAAATGCTAAGCTAACCTACAAGCAAATACGTGTGTCCTACATAAATTGTGTTCGAGGTGTCTTTACAGTGTCATTAATGTGAGTTTACAAAAAGGGGAAATGCAATTCTGACCAGCTTCCACATACCCTGTATACAAACACACTTAAACATACACATATATACCTACACATATCCACATACATATACATACACCTATGTCTCTCCAACTTTGACAATGGAAACGAGGTAATTCCCGAGCAATTCTCCCACCAGGGAACTGTGATAGTTGACGAGGCCAGCAGAACAGGACACAAGGAACGAGAGTTGGTATATGTGCAGGAACACCTTCTTTAGTCACGGACAACTGTTAAGGCTGAGCGCTACGGCTAGCTCCTGGCCACACCTCTCCCCCATCACCCTCTGGCCACAGCCTCGCCCACACCTCTCCCCCGTCACCCTCTGGCCACAGCCTCGCCCACACCTCTCCCCCGTCACCCTCTGGCCACAGCCTCGCCCACACCTCTCCCCCGTCACCCTCTGGCCACAGCCTCGCCCACACATCTCCCCCGTCACCCTCTGGCCACACTAGCAGCCTCGCCCACACCTCTCCCCCGTCACCCTCTGGCCACACTAGCAGCCTCGCCCACACCTCTCCCCCGTCACCCTCTGGCCACACTAGCAGCCTCGCCCACACCTCTCCCCCGTCACCCTCTGACCACACTAGCAGCCTCGCCCACACCTCTCCCCCGTCACCCTCTGGCCACACTAGCAGCCTCGCCCACACCTCTCCCCCATCACCCTCTGGCCACAGCCTCGCCCACACCTCTCCCCCGTCACCCTCTGGCCACACTAGCAGCCTCGCCCACACCTCTCCCCCACCACCCTCTGGCCACACTAGCAGCCTTGGCCACACTAGCAGCCTCGCCCACACCTCTCCCCCGTCACCCTCTGGCCACACTAGCAGCCTCGCCCACACCTCTCCCCCGTCACCCTCTGGCCACACTAGCAGCCTCGCCCACACCTCTCCCCCACCACCCTCGATGCTGCCCCCGTCTGACCAGGACGAAGAGTCGTCTAGCATTTACCAACCATTTATGAAACCTGTTACACACACAAATCACAATAGCGTGATGCATCAAATGAACAAATCCACAAGGGCCGTGACGAGGATTCGAACCTGCGTACAAGAGCTTCCCAGACGCTGCCTTAATTGACTGAGCTACGACATGCTCAAAAAGAGTTGAAACCGAAGTTCTACTGAACTTACTGCGTCTGGGATGCTCTTGGACGCAGGTTCGAATCCTCGTCACGGCCCTTGTGGATTTGTTCATACGAGACCTGTATCTCTTTCCTAAATTATTGGGTTTCGTTTACATCTCAAAGTTTATGTAGTAGTGCTTCGGAGCTCATAATCTTTACAACCGTAGATTATAAAGCCTCAAAGCTCGTAAATTATTTAATAAATGTGAACAAAGGCACCTTGAGGAAAGAGGTAGAGGTTTCTTAATGATTGCGAAAAATGTTATGAATTCTAACCCAGACTGCTAATTATGCAATAAGTATTCATGACCAATCGGGTACTGTCTAGAATCATGACAAACCTCAACTTGAAACAACCCTCTCGCAATGTCGCATTTTTTCCCGAATCTACAAATTCGTTAAAAATGCGATATATTGCTAAAAATTAAAACCAATGTAATACTGACGTTTCCCCGTGCATCGGTCCCGATAGATTAAGAGTTACTTGGGTTCGCACCTTTCTGATTAGGCCGGACAGCTGCCATTGTTCACAGAGTGGTCAAGGGAGAGGCCTCTTGACCAGACCACACACTAGAAGGTGAAGGGACGACGACGTTTCGGTCCATCCTGGACCATTCGACTTAAGAATGGTCCAGGACGGACCGAAACGTCGTCGTCCCTTCACTTTCTAGTGTGTAGTTTTTCAACATATTTCAGCCACGTTATTGTGACTCCGTCAGCAGAAAGGCCTGCGTCAAAACGGGAGTCTTAGTTCACACATTTCAAGCGAGGATCCTGAGAAAATATTGGTTAAACCAAATCTTTCCTACTTATTAGTTGGGATATATTCCCGCAATCTAACAGCTCTCTGAAATAAATTATTGCAGGAAGCAGGTTTGAAACCAGTTGATGTGTTTCAGAAATGTAAACACAGATTCCTCGCGGCGGCATTCTAATATAATTTAAGGATTTCTAATTCTTTCCTTAAGTTACGATTTTACATGGATTATGCCGCGAAGGTTTTATTTCGTTAGGAGTATGAGGGTGTCCATGTTGAGCAACGTTCCTGCTGTAGGACCACTGTATGAGGGTGTCCACGTTGAGCAACGTTCCTGCTGGAGGACCACTGTATGAGGGTGTCCACGTTGAGCAACGTTCCTGCTGGAGGACCACTGTATGAGGGTGTCCATGTTGAGCAACGTTCCTGCTGTAGGACCACTGTATGAGGGTGTCCACGTTGAGCAACGTTCCTGCTGGAGGACCACTGTATGAGGGTGTCCACGTTGAGCAACGTTCCTGCTGGAGGACCACTGTATGAGGGTGTCCACGTTGAGCAACGTTCCTGCTGTAGGACCACTGTATGAGGGTGTCCACGTTGAGCAACGTTCCTGCTGGAGGACCACTGTATGAGGGTGTCCACGTTGAGCAACGTTCCTGCTGGAGGACCACTGTATGAGGGTGTCCACGTTGAGCAACGTTCCTGCTGGAGGACCACTGTATGAGGGTGTCCACGTTGAGCAACGTTCCTGCTGGAGGACCATTGTATGAGGGTGTCCATGTTGAGCAACGTTCCTGCTGTAGGACCACTGTATGAGGGTGTCCACGTTGAGCAACGTTCCTGCTGTAGGACCACTGTATGAGGGTGTCCACGTTGAGCAACGTTCCTGCTGGAGGACCACTGTATGAGGGTGTCCACGTTGAGCAACGTTCCTGCTGGAGGACCACTGTATGAGGGTGTCCATGTTGAGCAACGTTCCTGCTGTAGGACCACTGTATGAGGGTGTCCACGTTGAGCAACGTTCCTGCTGGAGGACCACTGTATGAGGGTGTCCACGTTGAGCAACGTTCCTGCTGTAGGACCACTGTATGAGGGTGTCCACGTTGAGCAATGTTCCTGCTGGAGGACCACTGTATGAGGGTGTCCACGTTGAGCAACGTTCCTGCTGTAGGACCACTGTATGAGGGTGTCCACGTTGAGCAACGTTCCTGCTGTAGGACCACTGTATGAGGGTGTCCACGTTGAGCAACGTTCCTGCTCGAGGACCACTGTATGAGGGTATCCACGTTGAGCAACGTTCCTGCTGGAGGACCACTGTACGAGGGTGTCCACGTTGAACAACGTTCCTGCTGGAGGACCACTGTATGAGGGTGTCCACGTTGAGCAACGTTCCTGCTGGAGGACCACTGTATGAGGGTGTCCACGTTGAGCAACGTTCCTGCTGGAGGACCACTGTATGAGGGTGTCCATGTTGAGCAACGTTCCTGCTGTAGGACCACTGTATGAGGGTGTCCACGTTGAGCAACGTTCCTGCTGGAGGACCACTGTATGAGGGTGTCCACGTTGAGCAACGTTCCTGCTGTAGGACCACTGTATGAGGGTGTCCACGTTGAGCAATGTTCCTGCTGGAGGACCACTGTATGAGGGTGTCCACGTTGAGCAACGTTCCTGCTGTAGGACCACTGTATGAGGGTGTCCACGTTGAGCAACGTTCCTGCTGTAGGACCACTGTATGAGGGTGTCCACGTTGAGCAACGTTCCTGCTGTAGGACCACTGTATGAGGGTGTCCACGTTGAGCAACGTTCCTGCTCGAGGACCACTGTATGAGGGTGTCCACGTTGAGCAACGTTCCTGCTGGAGGACCACTGTATGAGGGTGTCCACGTTGAGCAACGTTCCTGCTGGAGGACCACTGTACGAGGGTGTCCACGTTGAACAACGTTCCTGCTGGAGGACCACTGTATGAGGGTGTCCACGTTGAGCAACGTTCCTGCTGGAGGACCACTGTATGAGGGTGTCCACGTTGAGCAACGTTCCTGCTGGAGTGTAACGGGGGGTGGGGGGAAATAGCTCTATCTTGTCCATTATTCCACCCCCCAGTTAACTAACGAGGCCGGGGGAAACAGCTCTCTCTAGTCCGTTATCCCGTCCCCAGTTAGCTAACTATTCTAGAGCACCTCCAGAGTTCCTAAGGCAGCCTCTCTCGTTCAACACCTTGTAACCTAGGTATTTGACTACCTAGGTGTTAAGACTACAAGGCGCCGTAACTGGATCAGCTACCCGAAACTCTAGAGAGAACTCTAGAATACAGAATCATTGCCACAAACGTATAAGAGAAAGCGAAAGGAAAGAAATGAATAGTGAAGTAATTAGTGAGGGTTTGGGGTGAGAGGGAGAGAGGTGGGAGGAGCGAGGAGGGTCATTAGTTGAAAGTGAGAGTTTAGAGAAGGGTGGAGGGAGAGGTGTAGATAGGTAGAAGTAGAAGAGTAGATAGTAGAAGTAGAAGAGTAGATAGTAGAAGAAGAAATGCTGCCACCATCCATTCATGATCATTACATACAAGACAAGGAATGGAACTTGCCTGTATCACAAAAATACTCAAATGATGTTATCAAGAGATCATTATTAGTAGTTCCCATCTTTATCATGTACTCATTCTACACCATGAAACCAGTAACCACAGAGGCTTTCTCACCTCAACTCAAAGCTCTAGGGAACAAAGTTAAACACAATTTAAATAATAAATTCACAATTATATTTCCCATGAAGTATCATAATTTAGCAATTCAATTAAAATGTTCCAGTTTAATATGCAAAGTGAGTCATCATCCAAGAATTCGAGAACCCTACAACTTGACTGCCCCTGATCATCACACAACACTTGTAAAACACGACAAGTCACCTTAATGTTCACTCACCGAGGACTGAGTCTAAGTTGAATAGAGAGGGGGGGGGGGTCTGTAGCTTGACAGAGACTGTCTCGCCCCTGCCGGCCGACAGCCTCCCTGCTAGGGACGTCTTCTCTGCTCTCGTCTGCTGTTCTGTCTGTTAATGCTTTATGCTCGATAGCTCTCCGAGTTTATATTGGGGAACCTAGTAGCTAACTCCGCCCACAAATAGATAGCCTCCGGCACTACCAAGCCACTCCTTAAACGTCGGCATGTTTGAAGGCTACCAGACTACAACTAAGAGATTATCAGAAGCAAGGTGAAATTCGCATGATCTGACCTCAGGTCACTTGAGGTCATTAACGCTTTGAGGTGTGAGATCTCAGGCAGACAACTGGCGCCTCTCAGATCCTTGTCTGTGACTCATGTACTCTATGTATGTATTAACCTAAACCAAGCACTTTTACAGTGTTACATCTCCCCTTCTCCCCGAAATAAAGTTTTTGCAACACTGCTAAAGCAAGCTAGCTGTGTGCAACAACTTTATTAACGAAAAAAAAAAATACATCCTAGCTAAACAAATATACATCATCCTACTCTAAAAAATGAAATATATAGACAGACGTCCATTGTCTCTGGCTGGGCGACGTCACTGCTTGGTCTTGTAGATAATCCTGTACCACATTTCTTCAACACAACTGCCTCCGTCGCTTCTCCGTCGTTAACGCACAACAACACTTGGTCAACCCGAAAGCCGTTACTACTTGAACTGCGCACAGGACCGTGGAATTCGGTTGTCCCAGCTGATCTGTAATTGGCCCTACATCAGTCACCATGAGAGACGTATATTGGGGTTCTTCACAGCTATAGGGACTACAAGTTTCAAGACCTTCATATAGTTGCCAACAGTAGAAATCCCATCCTACTCTTCTTCCTCCCTGTTGCTCCAGCACGCCTCCTTCAGAGAGCTACTTCTGACAGCCACATCAAGTCCGCACGACACAGGAAGAATCACTCAACAGAGCAACATGCTTGTAGGAGGGGCGGCCAGTCAAGGCAAACGATCCTGTCTTGCAATTACGCTCCATGCAATGATGCTGACACCAGCAAGGGACACTAGGTATCATGTCTCACTCAGCTTGTCTTATCTTCTCTTCTTTCTTCTCTCTTCTTTCTTCTCTCTTCCTCCTCCCATGGGTCTTTGACAAGCGACCTGGGGTCCATTGGGGTCCGTCCGTCCTGGGGTCCATCCTGGGTAGACCGATGTTGGTGGTACAGACTGGAGTCGTCGTTGCTCCTCTTCCATCTTTACTGGGTCGTCTGGGGTCGTCTGCAGAACGACCTGGGGTCCACTGGGTAGACCAATGTTGACTGACCGAGAGGGCTGCATCTTGGGGTCCCCTGGGGTGGTGATGGTGGTGGAGCCATGACCTCCAGGTAGTGGGCTGGTCGTGGTGGTGGTGATAAACGCCCGTGAGTGTGGTACACAGCAGCCGTCTCCCTCTTCTGCATATGCGTCGCGCCTCTCCTCTGGCTCCCACCTGTGGATGAACATAAAGGCGACAATACCCGTGTTCCATGCTGTTGTGTGACCCTGTAGTTTGTATAGGGTTTACACAGTCCAGTTATACCGCTCTCCTCCTGGCAACAACTACACTTAAATTTTTTTTTAAATAATCCAATTAACACTGAATGATACTGACTTGGTGGAACATAAGACAGTAACAGAGGAAAGTTAGAGAAGAGAGAATAAGGTCATCACTACTTTTAACTTATCACAAAAAAAAAATCAAAACTAATAGACAAAACACTAGCCTAAACTTAACTGTACCGTTCCTAATCTTAAGTACATAATTAACCGTTACTCCCACCCTTAACCTACAGCCACCTACGTGACCCAGAGTGTCTCCCTAGCATCTTCGCCGGTCAACAACTCCCAAACTGTTGCCACCCCTGTGACCAGACTATCTAACGTCGAGCGTCCCCAACGTGAAGTCTACTGACATACTAAGCCTCCCCCTAGTATGCTGTACAATACCAGTACACCTCGGGTTATTGCGTTCAAATGGAGTAAAACAGTCGATCGCAATAATCTGAGCAGAACCACTACTTAAACTACTTAAGAACTACACCTGCCACTCCCCACTGACCTGGAGACCAGCGGTGGCTGGGTGTCCCCGTGGGACATGCGAGGTCACCTGTCACTCAGCTGACCTGCACTACCAACACCGCTAAGTTCCCAAATCACCAAATCTTATCACTAACATAAATCACTACACACGCAAGTTCTGGTGAACATTCCCTGAACTACACAAAACTCACAAACTCACTAAACCACAACACTAGAGAATCACTATCTCCTAACCTGAACAAAGCTCGCTAAATCGCGAAAGTAAAACACCTGTCAAGATCTCCCTGATAGCGCCTGAGCGGCAAAAAGACACGTGGGACTGAACAATGTTAAAAGAACACCAACTACCTACAACATTGTTCAACACCGCTGCCATCATTGTAACGGGGGGGTGGGGGAAATAGCTCAGCTCTATCCTGCTGGAGGACCACTGTATGAGGGTGTCCACGTTGAGCAACGTTCCTGCTGGAGGACCACTGTATGAGGGTGTCCACGTTGAGCAACGTTCCTGCTGGAGGACCACTGTATGAGGGTGTCCACGTTGAGCAACGTTCCTGCTCGAGGACCACTGTATGAGGGTGTCCACGTTGAGCAACGTTCCTGCTCGAGGACCACTGTATGAGGGTGTCCACGTTGAGCAACGTTCCTGCTCGAGGACCACTGTATGAGGGTGTCCACGTTGAGCAACGTTGCTGCTCGAGGACCACTGTATGAGGGTGTCTACTTTGGGCAACGTTCCTGCTTGAGTACCACTGTAATCCGTCTCCAGCATAACATTTGTTGAATAACATTTAGGAAAAGCCTAAAAGGTTCGCGGCGGCTTAGTCTACTTCTTACTGCTCATGACCCTTAAAGCGCTAAAATGTTACCCGATAATAATAAGCATGTGACGCCAAGTTTAAAAGCTGGTAAACTGTGTAATACATACATACTAAGCCCTCATGAACCAGACACTTTGTAAGTCTCTTAAGTAGACACGTAAGAGCACTACGAATGCTGGCACGGTCTGCTAAGCAAGTGTCAAGCCGTGTACACACCTATGTGGCAGTGGGAGATGTCGCTAGTATCTAACATTTCAGTTACTTTATATTTTCCATATTAAGCCTCATATAATGGTCTTTGAATATCCGATCGGTAAAACAAGATGGTACAGATACAGGTAACTCTCTGGCATCCTCAACGCTGTCACCATCAACGTCAGTGAGGTATTGTGTGGGACGTATGGAACAAAATTATAGGAAACCGATATTATTATTGTTTTGGATTCAGTTACTCAGAACAAAGTTCCAAGTAGGACGGGCTGTGGTCAGCCCGTAAGGAAACTACTATCTCCATCCTGCAGAAATAGATAGGAGCCATGGATAACAAGTAGATAAGTTTACTAACGCACGATCCAGTGTCACGCACAAGACTAAAGTTAAAAAATAATATCTAAAAGGAGTCTAAGATTAAAAATTAAGTTTACTCCGGAGAGCCTATTGGCCCATACGAGGAAGCCCCCTATTTGTATCCACCCAAACACACATTTATGTCTAAGCTACGCTTGAAACAATCGAGCTATCCTTCTTATGTTAATTATGTTAACCGGTATTATGTTCCACAAAACCACAACCTTGTTAACAAACCAGTATTTACCCAGGTGAAACCAGTATTTACCCAGTAATTATATTTAACATTTTATTAACATGTTATACCCTTTCATCCATTTATCTACTACAATTTATGTTCACTGATATTTGAGACAATGCCCCAGACAGACTGTACAAGGAGCCGAGGAATGCCATCTAATTTGCCTTAGAATGTACAAAAACTAGTATCATACCAGTTTAATACTCATGACTATCTAGATTCCAATCAAAAATTATCAGGTAGATATATTCTAGTAAAATATTTTGGAAACTGGAACACGTTATATCTTCTTATAGATAAGAATTTCTATATTATATCTTATACAATTGTAAAGATATAACTTAGGACCGAATCTAAAGATGTAGCAGGTCTACAGGATAAAATAAAGAACTAGTCAGCAGAGACCCTCTGTCCTGCGTGACAGTGAATACCACCAGCATTATCCTCACTTTAATAAGATCATCAAAATCCTCAGATTAGGCAAAATTGTAATTGTCAATAAAGATGTTAATAATAATAAAAGTCAGCAGAGAAAGCAAGGAGACGCCCAGTTAGATACTTGCAATAATGAAGGAACTGTCACCAGAGACGGAGTGCTGACATTCAGAGTCCAACTGAGGTCTGATTGATGTTATCTGAGCTGTATGTTTGGAGTGCTTGAGTCAGGATAGCCCCCGGATGTGTTCTCAACCTGTCCTCTTACAAGCACATTTCAATCGTATGCGTTACACAAGGCCAAAAATTGTACTACAAAATGGAAGCGGGTCGCGAAAGTGACGTTCTGTTTTCTGTTTTGGGTCCTCTGGTAGGTTAGGAGTGGACACGTTAATTTTACCGTTTTCGTGACGTCGGGAAAGCTTAGGAGGACGGGCTGGATGTAGACGCTGACGGTGTGCGTTTAAAATACGTTTAATATGCGTTTAAAATACGTTTAATATGCGTTTAAAATACGTTTAATATGCGTTTAAATTACGTTTAATAACATTACGTCTATAACGTCATGTTATGATTAGATTACTTCTACCAATGGTCTTCCCCTATTTGTCACACAAATTGTATTACATGTTTATCACTAATGGTAAGCCAAAACTTGTTACAATACATCACCTTTCAAAGTGTAAGCCAATTTTCACTCATTTTATGACTACTATGCAAGTGGTCTAGAGCGCTCCTCACCTTCAGTCCAGCCAGTACTCTAGTAGTTTGTACAAGTTGTTAGGAACACAGGTTGTGATCCTGATAGTGACAATGTCGAAATGTTATGTCGTTATTGCCACACTAATGTAATAATGACCTCAAATTGTTATGTAAACTTCCCCAATTATAAATGTACAACCATTTACGGATAAAATTTTTGAATCGAGTTATAAGAATTGAAATGAGCTCGGCAAAATCGACCAATCTTAAGACTAAATTCTTCCCTTGAACAACCGCTAACTACCTAACTACCTTGTGGTGGTTCAAGAGGATCAACGTCTCCACGGCGCCCAGTCACTGACCAGGCTGTTGGCCGCGGCTGCTCGCCGCTTGACTTATGAATCACAGCCTGGTTGATCAGGTATTCTTTTGATGGGTTTTATAGAGTTCTCTCTGGAACAGTAATAAGTGGTCCTGTTATGCCCCCGTGTGTGTAGCGGGAGTGTTCAAAAGTTGTTGGGGTTTAATGTTGATAGTTCTCTTCCAGCGTAACTATTGCACCTGTGCATGTACCTGGGGCTAATTTTTGCACATCCTGCCATGCCTTCTGGTATACCCGGTGTAAACTTTAAATTTATTCTAGTTGCCATAAATTACAATTTCACTATTCCGTCAATTGTTGTAATCCACAAGTTAGTAGGAATTATTAGCTAGAGGATCATTACTACAACACTTAACGAATGATGATTGAAAGTACATGTAAGTAGACAGACTATGGATCACATGTCTAAGAAAGGTCAATGGATTAAGACCGAAGCTGTTTAGCCAAATTAATAATTCCTGGAAAGAGGAATTATTCTTCGTCAGGCTTCTAGGATCAAGGTTACCGCTCTAGGGATAAGGTTAATCGGATTATACCTTCCTTGAGAGGCGGGGTGAAATGTTTGAGGCCATGGCTGACTGGAGGCAGTCTTGTTGTGGGAGTTGAACTGGCAAGTCCTCCGAGGTCTCCGTTTGTGGCAGCAGCGAAGTGTAGCAGACAGCTATGCGAGAACCTGTTGTGATCTTAGTGACCAAGTTAAGTCTGCAGTATGTGAGTATTGAATGTAAGACTAACCGGGTGTGGAGCGTTGTAGTAATCATTCCGTATTAGGGACTTAGGCGGAAGTTACGAGTGTTCGTGGTGATCGCGGAGGTCAAGTGGTCTATGGGTATTGGAAGTGTATTGACCTAATAGAGTATGTTAATATGTATTTATTTGTCAGAGTCTATTCTTTGTAATTAAATGACAAAACCCGACGGCCTTTAAATACCTTCCATATGTTCATTCATTGTGTTCCAGTACAAACCGAGTGGTACGCCTCAAGGGTCTGGTGTGTGTAGGAGTATAGGTGGTAGTAACGGTTGCTGAGGCAAGGTGTTATGTGTTGTGTAATCGCTGTGTTCGGAATGAACCGGGGTTCAGCGTCACAACACAATAATTTCCCTTTCCATAAACGTTGTTTTATTTTCATGAAAAACTATTAACTATCATGTTAGATCAATTATTTAAATTAATCCAAATTATCTAAGCAGTTCAGGAAGACGTGGGCTCCCTGAAAGGTGATATAACAACATGTTGTGGGCTCACTACCATAATTCTGAAAAATATGCGGCCGTCCTCTAAACAAAGACCCAAAGTCCATTCCATCCACCCGCCAAACCCTCTGTTTATGAATGAAAAACTGTTTACACACGACTCAACTGCTGACGTTCGAACATATCCGGAACAAGTGCTTCACTGACGAATTTTGTTCGAACCACAACGCTGTAAATGCTCAGCCCGTCCTCCAAACAAAGATCCAAAAGTGATTCCATCCACCCACCAACCCCCCTGTTTATGAATGAAAAGCGGTTTACACACGACTCACAACTGCTGACGTTCGAACATATCCGGAACAAGTGCTTCACTGACGAATTTTGTTCGAATCACAACGCTATAAATGCTTCACCCACGTACTACAAATACAAATAATCGCCAACAGAACCTAAACACCTAACCTATGCCTATATATGCACAATATGTTAATATATTATAATAATTTATATTTGAGAAAATTTCCATTTTGAATGAACAGCATGTAAAAATTTATGAGTTCGTCTGTGGGGTCGACCGCTGGATGTAATGGACTTGAGTCGAGGACGGGTTATACCTCTCGTCTCCTTTCCAGAGTAAATTTTGAGAGCGTTGAGAAGGTACCAATAATTTAATAACTATCACTACCTTTCATCAAAACCATATATTTCGCAACATTAAATAGACAAATTGAGAAAGGCAAGCCGAGACAACTAAACTGTCATTGTGTTATGCCGTAAAAGTGCACTGAAGGCCACCAGCTGCCCACTCTCCTCTTGCAAATTACGTCTGAATTAGACCGTTTGTCCGCATAGCCGAAAATGGACGTAATTTGAAAATAAAAAAAAAATGGATTTTTTTTTCCAAAATAGTTAAGGGTCGGTAGGTTAGGAGGGCAGAAAATTATCAAGTGTCTAAACGTTAATTGAAAGTTTCCTCTCCTAACCTTACCTAATAAGCCGGAGGACTCAAACAGAAAACGGAACAGTACATCACTTTTGTGAGCCGATTTCATTTCTAATTACGTCCATTTTTGGCCATAGAGCGCATACTAGCGAAAAGCGACGTTATTCCTAAGAGGACGGGTTGGTCCACTAGCACGGGAACCATATTACCACAGGGTAGCGTCCCAGCCCCCCACCCCCTCCCATGCTACGTGCCCAGTCCATCCTCTCCACTTGCCACAACGGACACAAAATGATGTTCTAAAACAATTTAACTCAAGGACTACAAATAAAAAAAATATTTGCAAGCCGCTATGATTTATAGTACATATTCACAGTCTCCGTGGCGCAGTGGTAAAGCACTCGCCTGGCGCTTCGCAAGCGTTTTGGCCTGGATTTGCATCTTGGCCCGGGAGGATTGACTGGGTGCCAATCCTTAACTGTAGCCTCTGTTCACCCAGCAGTGAATGGATACTTTCAATGGGGGCATGACGGCTGCTTGGACAGGGCTCGTTATTCGTAGTACTAAGGTTCCGGGTTAAATCCCTGGCGAAGACGGAAACAAATGGGCAGAGTTTCTTTCACCCTGATGCCCCTGTCACCTAACAGTAAACAGGTACCTGGGAGTTAGACAGCTACTACGGGCTGTTTCCTGGGGGGGGGGGGGTAACAAAAGGAGGTCTGGTCGAGGACCGGGCCGCGGGGACGCTAAGCCCCGAAATCATCTCGAGATAAACTCAAGACAACCTCAAGGTATTTGGTGGTTAAACGATTTGGCGGGTCGTATTCCGGGGAGAAATTATGAATAAGGACCTGCCCGAAGCACTATGCGTGCTGGCGGCTGGACAAGAATGTAAGAACTCTTGGAAACATAAAATAAACAAATAAAATATTTATTGGACCCTTCGGGATTCACAGGCCAAGCCATTAAGAGCCTGTGCTTCACTCTAAACTTTCTCAAGTCTGCTTAACAACTATGGGTCACGTCATCTGCAACCATGCTCATGGTAACAGTTACTTGTACTAAAACAATCTTATACTTAAACTAGAGACTAGCCAAAACAATGTCAATCAATTAAATATTTCTAACTTTTTCTAATACCGTATAGCTTTCGTTATCAGACACGTAAAGAATGCGTTCGTTTTACGTGACAACTGTCACCGACAGAGCCGCCGATATAAGTTTCGTTATCATGTAAATAAAGTGTTCGTTACCAGAGGGCGACGAGGCGACACGTTACCAAGCGCGCATGTAAACAAAAACATTGGCTGGTGACGTCAGGGCCAGAGGGGTCCATACGGGTGGCCATGCTCCGGCGACAAAGCTATGGGTGGCACGGAGCCAAGAGACACCACCACCACCCAGGTCAGGACGTTTCCACTGGCCAGACAAGAAGCCTCATAAACCACACTTAGTTGCTCTCTGTCACGCGAGTGGCTCACAACCTTCCCCTCCTCGCCCAGTCAACCTGCTGGCAAGAGAAAGGCCACTAAATAGTGTAAATCACGCAGATGAAACCCGCGTGTCATTTATTTTTTATCAGACATTTCTTCGTAGGCCTTAAGCCTCGGACATGCCCACTTAGTGTTACTTCTGTCTAAGGTGCGCGTGTTCATCACTTGTTGGTTTCAGTACAATGAGCTACGCTGTTCAGTGTCGGGAACTGATTATCCTACTCCAGCCTTCAGTTTATAGAATCTTGATAATACCGGTGACGCAAGCTTGCCATACGAGGAGCTGCCTCGTATGACCCAATAGGTCTTCTGTAGTTTCAGGTATTCTTATACCGGGTTACCTGGTTGATGGGGTTCTGGGATTTCTTCTACTCCCCAAGGCCTCCTTGTGAAAGTTTGGTCCACTAGGCTGTTGCTTGGAGCGGCCCGCAGGCCCACATACCCACCACAGCCCGGTTGGTCCGACACTCCTTGGAGGAATAAATCTAGTTTCCTCTTGAAGATGTCCACGGTTGTTCCGGCAATATTATGTTCTTATAACTTTCGGGGAGCAAGACTGATAAAAAATGAATACCCAAGTTTTTCAGTGTAGGGGACTGGAAGCCTGTTAGGTGTACTGAGGCACCTCTTGACCAACAACTGCCCGGGAATCTAACTATGGTCCACTGGGTTGAGGGTCAGCTGTGCTAACCCCCCACCACCTTATACTTCCTTATCCTTCTCGTAAGATAGCACTTTTTGTAACCATGTAGATTATCGTACACATATCCACGTGATGGACAAAGTCAAATTTAGTACTATTCATTTATAGTCCGGAAAAAATGAGCTAAACCATCTTAAATAGTCCTATGCGCAGTATAGCACATATATACTATATCAGGCTTAGAATGGTTAGGTTTCATTAGCAACATAAAAAAAACTGTAGCGTTTCCAAATTCATTAATACAAGTCTACTGGTCCATCAGGTCCATGTTTGCATGATCGGCCACATCGTTACTATAAGTACTTTCATTTTAGGAGGCTGGACTCTTAAATTTAGGAGCGAAATATTCACAGCTGAACAAGGTAACAACCAAACAGATCAACGGATGATACTTTTGGGGTAAAGTGAAAAAAATGCCATTTTGTTCGCCAGATTTGTACGTTTTAATATAACATTTAAAAACTAATTGCTCGTCGATTACAATTACTTTTAAACTATGTAATTTAGAATGGATCTAAAATGGCTTACCGATGTGTGAAGAACTGCAGGGATGGCAAATATATTAGAAAAAATAATATTTTTATATGTAAAATGCCGTGTAATGTGTAGCCATTCTTCCACTTAACAGGAATGGCAGGAGCAGCAAAATAGAAAATTAAAAAAAAAGGAAATTTTATCTAAATGCTCTTTATTTATTGAAGATCTCTCTAGTACATTCGGATTCGTTCTCGACTCTCAATCTGAGATTAAGGGATCGAATCCCGGGGGAAGGGGGGTGGGGACAAATGGTTGAGTTTCCTTTCACCTAATGCATCTGCTTACATAACAGTAAACAGGTTAGCAATAGAAGAACAAATCCACAAGGGCCGTGACGATGATTCGAACCTACGTCCGGGAACATCCCAGACACTGCCTCAATCGACTGAGCTACGACAGGGTAAAAAGAGTTGAAACCGAAGTTCCACTGAACTTACTGGATCCCGTAGCCTCTCAGGCACAAACCAGGATTTTACACAACTCCCCCCTGCACCCGAGCTATGTCAATAGGCCTTCGGTTTCAACTCTTACCCTGTCGTAGCTCAGTCGATTAAGGCAGTGTCTGGGATGCTCCCGGACGTAGGTTCGTCACGGCCCTTGTGGATTTGTTCATTTGATACATCACGTTAGTGTGATCTCTGTGTGTAGCAATAGAAGCTATAGGCTCCTTAACCTCACCCTACACGTGTCGCAAACGGCTTTCATAAAAGAAAAGGCATTAACGCGTCTGTCTAGTATTCTCGTCACACGTTAAAGACACGACAGCGGACGTCAGCCTTCGCCAAACCACCTCTGTGGAGATTGTCTTCATTTGCATATGAATACTGTAATACCTGACACAGAAGGGGTTTTATGCCAAGACTTTTACCTCTTGAAGACTCAGACCAAGAGCAGCGCTCTACAATGAATCGTGACCCTATGTTTAACGGCAGAAAGCACTTGTAGCTGGGATGAAAATGGTTGTAAAAGCATTACTCGAGAGCTTAAGCTGTGCTCGGGTAGTAATTGGTACCTGCAACCTCTCCCACAATGCTCTCATCTGAAGGGTTGTATTAATTAGTGCGCCGAGGCGTTGTGAAGCTGCAAACACAGGTAGAGGAAATGGATTTATTTTAGTAAGAGTACACACGGAGACGGGTGGGGGGCGGGGGGAGGGGGGAACAGGGGGGGTGGCTAAGAGGAGGCTTAGGGGAGGGTTAGGCTTAGGAGGAGTGAGCGAGTGGAAGGGAGCCATCGATGAGGTGGTGCAGCAGTTGGCAGCGATGACTGCACACATGAGCAAGTAAAATTATGTTTGGCAAAAATCGATGAACACCTGTGTATATATGGTGGGAATGTGAGCTGCGAGAGGTGGGGCGGCGGAGGGTTGCCAAAGAGTTCCTCTACGGAACTCCTGCTCAAAGATTCATCAAGCATTTTATTCATTCACTTATGAAACCTGTACGTCTTTCCCCAAACATGGCGGCTTCGTTTATATTTATTGAAAAGTTTAAGAACTTAGAACTTTACAAATACAAGGTTAATATTATAACCAACCCCCCGTAGCGCTTCGGAGCTCGTAAGCTGTTTACATTAAACATGCCGCCATGCTTGAGCAAAGATGTACAAGTTTCGTAAGTGGAGGCATAAATGATGAATTATTATGGTTCACGTGTTGTAGAACCAGTATACGTCCACTAGTCGGTGATGTGAGGCTTAGTCTTGAGACAGTTGCGTGTAGAATAAGTATTTCTGAAATGCTTTTTTGGAGCCAGTACATTAGATTGGTTAGCCTATGCTGTCAATAATAGGAAATTCGGGTGGGGGGGGGGGGGAAGAGACTTCCAGGGCTATATTTACCCGAATTTACCTCGAAGTCATTCAGCGCCGGCTTTTCAAAGTCGTTTATTAAAGTAGTCGGCGGCTTATCAAAGGCCCCCCCCCCCCCATTTTTCCTGAGAATGCATGTAAGGTCATCAATCTGTCCTCAGGCTAGGCTCGTCCAGGCGGCGGCGGAACCCAAAGACGCTTTCATCAGTTTTAACGCTCGGCTTACTGGAAATGTGTTGAATAATTAGGTTTAACTTACGATACGTGGTTAGGATCTGAAGGGCATTATTGGTATTTTAACCCGTCCTGAGTCAGGTCAAACTCACAGCTGCAGCCATACCCCAAGACGCATAAATTATAAAAAAAAATTATTATACATTGAAGTTCTATGTATAGTTTGGCATAGTTTAGGTTCTGTTGGCGATTACTGGTATTTGCAGTATGTGAATGAAGCATTTAGAGGAGCCTTTTGAGCAGAGGACGTGAATGAGGCACTACTCGAGAATAGTACATACATACATACAAAAGTTGAGTCGTTTGTAAAGTGGTTTTCCATTTATAAACACGGTTTGGTGGCTGGATTAATGTGCATTTGGGGTTTGTTGACGAGGACGGGTTGCGAACGGTACTTCGTTTTCGGAACCTGTGCATATTTCCTCACTCAGGGCGGGTTTGTTAACATCTATTAAACCAACCCATCCTCAGACCAAGTCCATTCCATCCAGCGGTCGACCCCAAATACGCATTTATCAATTTTTAACATTATGTTCATTAAAAAAAAAAAAATTCCAATATAAATTCTTATATATTAGCATATTCATATTTAGGCACTGGTTAGGTTAGGTGTTTAGGTTCTGTTGCCTATTATAAATATTTGTAGTACGTGGACGAAGTATTTACAGTGTTGTAGTTCGAACAAAACTCGTCAGCTAAGCACTTGTTCTGGACGTGTTCGGAAATGACGTCATCAGTCGTGAGTCGTGTGTAAACCTTTCGTCATTCATAAACCAACCCGTCCTCTTAAAAATAACGTCACTTTTCGCTCGTATGCGCACTATGGCCAAATTTGGACGTAATTTGAAATGAAATCGACTCACAAAAGTGACGTACTGTTCCGTTTTCTGTTTGACTCGTCCGGCTTACTCTGTAAGGTTAGAAGAGGAAACTTTCAATTAACGTTTTTCATGACGTTTTGAAACTGAGAATTTCCTGCCCACCTAACCTATCAGAGGACCCTTAACTTACTGTTGTTGAAAAAAAAATCAAATTTATTTTCATTATTTTTCAATTTCAAATTACGTCCATTTTCAGCCATATGGGCAAACGGCCAAAAGCGACGTTATTTTTATTAGAACAGGTTGCAACAACAGAGGGGGGGGGGTTGGTGGGTGCATGGAATGGACTTTAGACCCTTGTTTAGAGGACGGGCCGATTAAACAGTTTACGAGGTTCCAAACTTCAAACCCCCAAGGCTATTATTGTTATAAACAACTTCTTAGTTACACACAGAAATTACAATAGCGTGATGCATCAAATGAACAAACCCACAAGGGCCGTGACGAGGGTTCGAACCTGCGTCCGAGAGGATCCCAGACGCGCCTTAACCGACTGAGCTACGACATGGTATAAGATTTGTTCATTTGATGCATCACGCTATTGTGATTTCTGTGTGTAATGAAGTAAGGGCGAAGAGGTAGAACAGCTTATTGACAGAGCTCGGGTGCATAAAAGAATTGTGTAAAAACCGGGTTTATGTCTCGGAGAGGCTGCAGGATCCGTGGTAGGTCAAGTTGATTTCCCGGTTGCCATTCTTATACCAGTCGTAGCTCAGTCGATTAAGGCGCGTCTGGGATCCTCTCTGACGCAGGTTCGAACCCTCGTCACGGCCCTTGTAGATATGTTTAACCTCTTAGCGTTTCGCAGTTCAAAATTGTTAAATGTAAACAATGCCGCCATGATTGAGGAACGATGTACAGATGTAAGTTGATGCGTAAATGCATCATGAATCCCTGCCCTGGAGGACAACTGACAACTTACCATCAGCTGGAGTTGCACAGGTCACCCCCCCCCCCCCAGGGAAAACCTGAGCACACAACGTTGATGCAACATTGAATCAACATTGACCAAGTTATTCGAGCAAATATATGTGCGAGATTTACTGCATTTCCTCCAAGACCCGGAAGCCTACACCACGCACCTCCACCACCATGAACCACACACACACAGTAACTGCACGTCCTACTGAACATGCTCTATGTTAGTGAATATAATCTGGCCATCAGACTGTGAGGCCGACCCGCCACTACTCCCATTCCATTCCATCTCGTCTCACTCCCCTCCCTTTCCTTTCCTTTCCTTCCCCTTCCCTTTCCTTTCCTTCCCTTCCCTCCCCTCCCCTCCCCTCCCCCCTTCCCTTCCCCCTTCCCTTCCCCTCCCCCTTCCCTGCCCTTTCCCTTTCCCTCCCCTCTTCCCTTTCCCTTTCCCTCCCCTCTTCCCTTTCCCTCCCGTCTTCCCTTTCCCACTTCCCTTTCCCTCCGCCCTTCCCTCTCCCTGCCTACGCTCCGTCTCCAAGGGAAATAATTATTACAAACTTAAGAGTAGTGAAGGTAGCCCAAGGGAGGAGAGTACACTAGCAAGAGCATAACGAGGCGTATAACCCTCGAGGGAACTTTAACACAGCAATAGAAGTGAAGACGGCGCTTGAAGCCTCGTCTCTAAACATGCAAGTACTCCAACCATTTGAGGCTAAATATTAGCAAATTGGTCCAAGTGTGTCATTTGCATTCACGCTCTTGTACACCTGTTCACTCCGGCCGAAATGGTAACGATTTGTGAGGGTTATTACGAATAAAACTTCCCCCAGCCTGCCCCGCGGGCCCCCTACCTGCCCCGCGGGCCCCCAACCTGCCCCGCGGGCCCCCAACCTGCCCCGCGGGCCCCCAACCTGCCCCGCGGGCCCCCAACCTGCCCCGCGGGCCCCCAACCTGCCCCGCGGGCCCCCAACCTGCCCCGCGGGCCCCCAACCTGCCCCGCGGGCCCCACATCTGAGGTTGTCACAACCGGCCGCGCCTCCAAGGGTTTGCGAATTCTTCCCACCTTCGGGACAGATTTCACTTCATTTACTTCAGTTCCTGTCTTATTCGCTCTAGTCTGGAGTAGGCTACGGCTCTCATATCTGGAATACCTTCCCCAGACACAACTACACAAACTACGTTAATGTGACGGTGAATCTACGTTAATAATCCCACGCTACCACGGTAAAAAAAATCAATGGCGACTAAACAGTCCACATAACACATACCAAATTGTTGGGCAGTTCTTGTCAGGGGATTAAATCCGACCGCCTCACCCAAACAGGTGCACGCAACAAACTCGATAAAGACAGGGCGGGCAGCCCCCTCCCCCCCCTTTCACCTCTGAAAGGCCTGCCTCCATTCTACACAAATTCTCGGAACCACAATCAAAACACGATCAATGTGAGGAACTTAAAACCTGCTCGGCTAAACAATTTTGGCGTGGACAATCATCGCTCCGCCATTATATTCAATTTGACAAGAAAACTTTACCTGGCGGAGCACACGGAGCTTTGACTGTAAAGCAACTGAGCCTTTACCTACAGGACTTGTTTGTCGGAGGGAGAGGAGCGCCCTGTGATCTTCCGGCTCCCTGGTCAGTCACGAGAGGTGGATCACAGCTGTGCTCCTGCTAGGTGGGGGTGTGGGCCCACACCGTGGTGCTGCCAGGTGGGGGTCTGGGCCCCCACCGTGGTGCTGCTGCCAGGTGGGGGTCTGGGCACCCACCGTGGTGCTGCTGCTGCCAGGTGGGGGTCTGGGCCCCCTCCGTGGTGCTGCTGCTGCTGCCAGGTGGGGGTCTGGGCCCCCTCCGTGGTGCTGCTATGGGTGCTGGCCGACCGTCACCGGCCATACGGAAGCAAGGGGGCGGGGGAATGCTAGGGAGTGAAGAAGCAAAGTTTAGGGGAACATAGAAAACTAGAGGAGTAATGCAGTAGGCAAGGATTGGGAGGGGGGGGAGGGAGGACACCAATCAGGAAGGACTGGTCGCCAGCGACACACTTGTCTGCTGGAGGTTCAGAGGGGTGGAGGGGGGGGGGGTACTCGCCTAGTTGTGCTTGCGGGGGTTGAGTTCTGGCTCTTTGGTCCCGCCTCTCAACTGTCAATCAACAGGTGTACAGATTCCTGAGCCTACTGGGCTCCATCATATCTACATTTGAAGCTGTGTATGGAGTTAGCCTCAGCCTGTGTGTGCAAGAGTAGGGGTTAGGAGTGTAGAGAGGGCAAGGCAGCAAAGGTTATCGGAGCACGGGGTCAACTTGACACCAAACAAGAAGCTCAACGTCTTGACCGAAAGAGTCGGCAACCCCCCCCCCCCCCCCCTCCCCACAGTTGGTGAGCAGACCCGAGATAAAGTAGCGCACATGTAGGGCGAGAGACCACCTAGTATACAAGACACGCAGCGGTAGTCTTGGCAACCCTGGCGCCGACCACTGTGGTGCCAGACCAACACTGCGCCCGCTCCCCTACACCACCACACTCGCCCTCTCATCCCACTAGCAAATGTATACGTTTATCTCTCACAATCTTTGGTAATATGTTTATTGTTTGTGATATGTGTATATATGTATGTATTAACACGATGTACTGAACGGGGTGAGAATAGCTTGAGCTACCTCATCCATTTGTGTGTATTTTACCTCAAACTTATTTCAATTTTAATTTCTCATCCCACTACACCTAAACTCTCACACTGGAGGACTACTTGCTGCTCTCACTCGAGTCGCCCCTCACACTCGCCTACCCTGCACTCCTTCACACGTGAGGTGATGGCTTCTCGGGCACACTTCTCATTTATTATGCACCCCATACCCATCCCGTGGGCGGTGGTGGAAAGGGTTACAAAGGTACATAATCGGTTCAACACGTGCGACTATGGGTTCTCGGGTACAGTGACGCATTAACACGTGAGCAGAGGCAGACACCTGCGCACTTTCCTCCTCTGCCAAGGAGACAATCCAAAAATTACTATTAAGGGTAAAGTGGTAAATAAGAGGGGAGAGTAATGACCAAAGGGGAGAGTAATGACCAAAGGGGAGAGTAATGACCAAGGAAGGGGAAACATGGACGTGTTTGGACTGGGAACGTCACGTCCAATTTAACGTCAATCTCACATGAAATTGAAGCTTTTTAAGAATAAGAAAAAACGCCAATATCCGATTTCGTGTGATGAAGGTCCTGTTTACACCCAACTCGTCGCTCCAGCACCAGTGTCAGGGGGGGGGGGGGGGGTTAAATTCACCAAGGTGTTCCTTCAGTGACAATATGCACCATGCATTGTGTCTCGCTTATTGTCAACAGACGGGGAAATAATGTTTACAGAGACCTTCAACGTCTCGTGAGTGGAGGATCTCTTCCCATACAGCAAATCCTCGATAAATGTTCGAACGTCATCAGTTGTGAGTCATGCGTAAACCGCTTTTCATTCATAAACGGGGTTTGGTGGCGAGATTAACACGTATTCTGTCTTTGTCGACCAGGACGGACTGGTAGGAGTCTAAACCTCCACTTCGACGACAAGTGTCTCAATGTTTCTTAATCTTGGTTTAAGACTGTCAATTTATTTAAAGCTCTGTTGCTGTATACAGTATAGGTATGTATATAAAATAATAACAGAACAAAGACGTTTCGGTCCGAAAATATCTTCAAACCCCGTCGTAGAGAAGCGCCATGTTTTAGTGCTTGACCTGCTCATTAATGCAAAGGCCAGCCCCCCCCCCCCCCCCACAACCCTGTTTTACAAGACTTGACCGAGAGAGATACATAGATATTATATATATATTATAATATATATTATAATATATATTATAATATATATTATATATATTATATATATATATGTATATATAC
This sequence comes from Procambarus clarkii, assembly GCF_040958095.1. NCBI lineage: Eukaryota > Metazoa > Arthropoda > Malacostraca > Decapoda > Cambaridae > Procambarus > Procambarus clarkii. Next base: position 32,760,869 of record NC_091192.1, read on the forward strand.
ACACACACGGTTGAGAGGCGGGACTAAAGAGCCAGAGCTCAACCCCCGGAAGCACAATTAGGCGAGTACATCCCTGGATCAGCAACCTGTCCTCAGGCCAGGTTTCGTTCAGGCAGCGGCCGAACCGAAACCCGTTCATCATTTTTAATGAAATGCGTATTCTTAACGTTTATGTTATCAACTATTATTATTAGTATTATCATTAACATCTTTATTGACAACAATTAATTACAATTTTGCCTAATCTGAATAATTCAATTAAATCTTATTAGAGGAAGGATAATCCTGGTATTCACTGTCACACAGGACAGAGGGTCATACACATAGGGGACGGGACCTGATAGCCGAGTGGACAGCGCTCTGAACTCTTAATCCTATGGTCCGGGTTATGGCAGAAATAAAATGGGCAGTTTCTTTTACCCTGATGCCCCTGCTACCTAGCAGTAAATAGACACGCCGCTGCCGTACTACTACCACCACCACCACCACCATTCCTACCACTACTACTACCACTACTGCCACCACAGCAGCAGCCGCCGCGTGCGTGCGTAAAAAAAAAATTGGTAGTTAGTAACAGTTGAGAGACGGGTCGAAAGATCAGAGCTCAACCCCGCAAACACAACTAGGTAAATACAAGACAATAGGGCAATATTATTACATAGTAGAATGGTGTGGAATAGTTGGGCCTTAGGTGGTTAGGTTCTGTTGGTCATTATTGGTATTTGCGGCACGTGAATGAAGCATCGATTCATTCATTATTTACTTATTGCGGTACGAGAAAGAATGAAGCCGAGGTGGGATTCGAGCACAGGACAAGCAGCAAGCCTCGCGAGAGAAGTACAAACTACTCTCGACTAATGTATGTTAAGTGGTTGTCATTCACAAGCGGGGAATTTGGTGGTTGGATTACGGAGCATTTATAACGTGTGTGTTAGGACGGGTTGGTATGTGGGCGCCCTATCGCTCCTGTGTTGACATTTCAGAGTCACACCCTGTTGAGTGTGTTGGCACTACTGCGCCATTCACGCCCTCTCATACCCCCCCCCCCCCCCCCACCACAACACAAAAAAGGTCGTCGTTGTCGTCACCACCACATTACATTTCCCCTCGGCCGCCACCGCCACCACACCACACACTACTGCCACAGTAATAAACCGAGCAGCTTGTAAAAGCACTGTATAATGAACAGTTCTCTAACCTCGTCTATGCATCCTGTGGTCCTGGGTTCGATCCCGGGCGCCGGCGAGAAACAATGGGCAGAGTTTCTTTCACCCTATGCCCCTGTTACCTAGCAGTAAAATAGGTACCTGGGTGTTAGTCAGCTGTCACGGGCTGCTTCCTGGGGGGTGGAGGCCTGGTCGAGGACCGGGCCGCGGGGACACTAAAGCCCCGAAATCATCAAGATAACCTCCTTGAATTTATCCAAGGGGCCACCATCTACAGTGGCCTCGACTGGTACGGGAAGCCGTTGGCGTAATTCATTTTGTTGGAGACAGACAGGAGACAGACAGGAGACAGACAGGAGACAGACAGGAGACAGACAGGAGACAGACAGGAGACAGACAGGAGACAGACAGGAGACAGACAGGAGACAGACAGGAGACAGACAGGAGACAGACAGGAGACAGACACAAACAAACAGACAGACAAACAAACAGAGACAGACAGACAGACAAATGTTGGACACCGGTTAGACGCCAGTGGACGTGCCATGGACACACACACATGGGGTTGACCTAATACCTTCTTCTGATTATGGCCGGCGCTAAACAACTTAATAGGTGTCAACAACGTTGTCAGCAGATCTGAATACACAGCGTAGCCCTGCGCCCTTCAGAGACAGCCCTGGGCAACGGAGAGTGAACACACGCTCCCTCACACGCAATCCTAGCTTCTAGATCCTGGCCCGGTGTAGAAGACATATTTTCATAATAAAACCCTGGAAAAGCAGTGGGCGTTTGGTACTCCAATTCCTGCCCACTACCGAGTAACCTTCGACGATCCCCGGTCAACATCAGTTGATGATGATGTAGAATGATTAAGTTGGTGTTACAGAAACAGACACACGTACTCTTGTCTGTGTGTATGTTGTACACACACACTGGCTGCCTGTGTGTTCCCCCATCCAGCAGGTGGTACACCCAAGTCCTCCACCAAGGTTGAACTACCGACCCATCCTCAAGAGTCAACCCCCACAACGAACACACTAACACTCGGGTCGGGAGGAAATTTACTGCTAGGTGAACGGAGGCATCAGATAGGAAACGTACCCAACCAACTGTCCCGTCCGGGATTTGAACCCGGGATTCCCGATTGGTTGTAGAGAATAAACCCAGGTGAACAACCAATCCTCCTGAAATGATGGTACTTTTTTGTAACTATGTGATGTAACAATATGAAGAAACAGTAAGCCACCCGGTCGAGAGGGAGGAGCCGGTCGGCCGAGCGGACAGCACGCTGGGCTTGTGATCCTGTGGTCCCGGGTTCGATCCCGGGCGCCGGCGAGAAACAATGGGCAGAGTTTCTTTCACCCTATGCCCCTGTTACCTAGCATTAAAATAGGTACCTGGGTGTTAGTCAGCTGTCACGGGCTGCTTCCTGGAGGTGGAGGCCTGGTCAAGGACCGGGCCGCAGGGACACTAAAAAGCCCCGAAATCATCAAGATAACCTCAAGATAACCACCCTGTACTATTTTTGTATATAGTCCAGAAAGAGTAAAATTAAAACCAATAGGCCTAGTATAACATGTATATACTTTATTTAGGCCTCAGAGCGTGTAATAGACCTAAGATGGTTAGGTTTTATTAGCAACAAATGTAACTTCTTCCGGCTCGTCCACATTCAATAACATTTCTGGTGGTCCATCGCGATGTATTCGTACTTTCGACCACGTCGTTACAGTAAGTACTTTCATATTAGGAGGTGGAGCCAAACTGTACTACAGACCCTAAAGGTCTCCCCATTGTTCCTACGTAGGTCGTTTAGTACAGCTTTAGTCACTCAAAATTAAATCTTCATCCGTTTTTCAATCTGCACTTATACTGGCGTTCAAGACAACTATGTAATACGCTTCCTTCACAAAGCTCAGTAGTAGCTTAACCCCCTTTAACAGTAGTAACCCCCCCCCCTCCAGTTTAAACTACTTACAATATGGTTCTTGCAGAAGGTAAGCGGTTTATATATTGCGTCACTACTTTAGGCTAACATGTGTTATAGAGTATTCAGAAGACGCTTATCACATCTATAAGAAATTCCTAAATATTTAATCCAAAATAATTCTTAGCCAGTCTTTTTTTTTTACCAAGTTAGTTTGGTATAAATAGTACACTACAACTTACCATGTACCATTATATGATGCCGAATACAGTTCCTGAACTAATTGGTCCTTTGTAACCCCCTCCCCCTTGTGGCCATATTGTACCACCGCCCACAGATTACATATTGGCTGTGTTAATTGGAAACTTGTAATTGTAAGTTAATTGGAAACTTACCCTGTGTTCCGTTCCTAGTGCTGTATAGTCTATTGGCTTGGCGCTCTCCTGATAATTCCCTCCCTCCCCTCCCTCTTGGAAACTTAGAAACCTTAGGAAACTTAGAAAACGGTTTTCACTTAAGAAATACAAGACATGGCATTAACTCTTATCCTTGTCACACGTTAAGACACGACAGCGGACGACAGTCCTTACCAAACTCCCTCTGTCAAGATTGCCTTCATTTGCATATCAATACTGGAGTCCCTAACACCAGGTGGGTTTATGCCAAGACTTTTGCTTCTTGAAGACTGACTAAGAAGAGCATAAGAACAAAGGTAACTGCAGAAGGCCTATTGGCCCACACTAGGCAGCTCCTATTTATAACCACCCAATCCTACTCATATACATGTCCAACCTACGCTTGAAACAAGCACTCTACCATGAATCGTGACCCTGTGTTCGAGGACAAAAAGCAATTATAGCCGAGATGAAAATGGTTGTAAAAGCTATACTCGTGAGTTTAGGTTGTGCTCAGGTATAATTGGCACCTGTAAACATGGCCGCCATGATTGAGCAAAGATGTACAGGTTTCGTAAGTGTGCACGCATAAATGCTTGATGAATTTGGTTCATGTGTCCTGAGTTTCCGGATTCGATCCCCGGTGGAGGCGGAAACAAATGGGCAGAGTTTCTTTCACCCTTATGTCCCTGTTCACCTAGCAGTAAATAGATACCCTGGGAGTTACAGTTCCTAAGGGCTGCTTCCAGGGGGTGTGTAACAAAAAGGAGGCCTGGTCGAGGACCGGGCCGCGGGGACGCTAAGCCCCGGAAGCACCTCACGGTAACCTCAAGGTGACTCGGCACCCATTCCTTTCCTCTGTCCTATTATATATCCTCATCCCTTCCAAGTGCTATATAGTCGTAATGACTTGGTGCTTTCTCCTAATAATTACCTTACCTATGGGGCCACAGTCGAGTGGCTTCGAGGGGTACAGGAAGTCGGCGGCTTGTCAAAGTTCCACCGGCTTCAAAAACACCACCTACACTATTATTCCCCGAGAAATCCTGTAACGTCACCAGCTTGTCCTCAGGCTAGGCTCGTCCAGACGGCGGCGGGACCCACAAAGACGCATTCATCAGTTTTAACGTTTTGCTTACGCAAATGTGTGTTCTCAAATATATGGTAATATTGCATATTGAAATGTGTTGAGTAATTACGCATAGAGAAATAGATGGTTAGGTTCTGTTCGACATTTTTATTTGCAGTACGTGAATGAAGCCTTTAGAGGTGCTCAGGAGCAGAGAACGAGGCACTGCTCACGATCCGCCATCATCCAGTCCGTCCTCCAAACAAAGACCGAAAAGTGATTCCATCCACCCGCCAAACCCCCCGTTTATGAATGAAAAACGGTTTACACACGACTTAACTGATTCCATTCGAACACTTCCAGAACAAGTGCTTCACTGACGAATTTTGTTCGAACCACAACGTTGTAAATGCTTTACCCACTTACTACAAATAATCGCCAACAAAACCTAAACACCTAATCTATGCTTATATATGCACAATATGCTATTATAATATTAATTTATTTGAGAAAATTCCCATTTTGAATGAACGGCATGTTAAAATTTATGAATGCGTCTGTGGGGTCGACCGCTGGATGTAATGGACTTGAGTCGAGGACGGGTTGCATCATCAAACTCCAAATGCTCGTTAATCCAGCCATCAAACCCCACTACACACAGAAATCACAATAGCGTGATGCATCAATGAACAAATCCACAAGAGCCGTGACGAGGATTCGAACCTACGTCTGAGAGCATCACAGACGCTGCCTTAATCGACTGAGCTACGACAATGTCAAAAGAGTTGAAACCATGGTCTTTTGACCATGTAGCTCAATCGATTAAGGGAGCGTCTGGGATGCTCTCAGACGTAGGTTCGAATCCTCGTCACGGGTTTGTGGATTTGTTCACCAAACCCCACTGTTTACGAATTAAAGCACTTTTACAAACGACTCAACTGATCACGTATGTACTGTTCTCTATCAGTGCTTCGTTCACTTCCTCTGCTCGAATCGCACCTTTAAATGCTTCATTCACGTTCTGAAATGAAAATAATCGCCTAACCTTAACACCTAACAATACATGGAACTTTAATGTATAAGAATTTATATACGAGAAGAAACTTATTACGATTACAAATTTATAATGCGTCTTAAGGCAACCCGTCCTCGACTCACGTCCATTACATCCAGCTGTCGACCCCACAGACGCATTCATAAATTTTAACATGCCGTTCATTCAAAACAGGAATTTTATCAAATATAAATTAATATTGTAATATATTAGTATAGTGTGCATATATAGACATAGGTTAGGTGTTTAGGTTCTAATGGCGAATAATTTTATTTGTATTACGTGAGTGAAGCATTTGTAGCGTTGTGGTTCGGACAAAATTCGTCAGTGAAGCACTTGTTCCGGAAGAGTTCGATCATCATAAGTTGTGAGTCGTGTGTGTAAATCGCTTTTCATTCATAAACAGAGGGTTTGGCGAGTGCATAGAATCACTTTTGGGTTTGTTTGGAGGACGGGCTGCTTAAGGGATGGCCCCGCAGCTCTCAGCCCGTCCTGGGGACAGGTAGAAATACTAATAATGTCCAACAGAACCTAACCCACTCATCGTAAGTTAGCTCTAATTATTCAAAACATTCTAATAAGTAATATTGCCTATTTCTGAGAAACACATTCTCAGTAAACAACAAAACGTTAAAACTGATTGTGACGATAATCTCTTTCAAGAGAGATTGAGCCTGCTCTTCCCTACAAAGTACGTAAAAACAAGATAATATAGAAGATACGTACAGCAAGTATCGCCAAACGTTTTGCCCAGAGAGCAAATCGTACCCAGCACACAGTGACACCTGCTACCTACCGCCACCGTAAACCGGAAAACTGCTTGTCCATTGCCTGCCTGTCGCCGATTGGCTGGTGTCCCGTCGCACCTGCCCTCCACCCTCCGCCACAAGTTGATGTCTGGGCTGCAGCGGCCCAGTATTGTCAGAATATCTCAGTGCTCCTTGCAGTTGACATCTCTCGCTGGTAGACTAAGCCTTGGCTTTCGTGTACTAAGGGAGGTGGCAGCTCGAAGCCAATATTCCAGCTCCATTCATATTTTGCCATCACTGAAACTCACTTGTCTTAACGTAACTTTTCATTTGCCAGTGATTATTCATATTATTTTGTTTGTTGACTTGTCTTTTATATTTTATATGCTTAACTTTATTCATGTCTTGTTTTTCTAAAGTAATTAAAATTTCATTGTTAAATTTACTTGTGTTTTGTGTGTCTTCCCATTACCTTACCACAGACGAAAGTTCCAGCTTTTCTCTTTTTTCTCTAATGTGACGAGGCCCTGCCCCTAGCTTTTGAAACAGCTGAACACCAACGCTTTACCGTCACACTGATGCATGCGTCTTTGGGTTCCCCGCCATCTGGACGAACCTTTTCTGACAGAGACGGTCCACCACTTCCGCCAACACTTCACCATTTCTGCAGCTCGCTTACATGCTAGACAATCAACGTAACAAACCGTGTTCGCTAAACAATAGAAGCCGTTATATAATACTGAACGAGACTTTTCAAGCACAACCATCCATCATACTCAAAACAATGACGATTAATTAGATATTGATTGCAGCCTACTCGGTAAAATCTGATCACTATCCTAATGTAAAGTGCCATTGTATAGAGACTTGTCCAATCACTTGATATAAAAAGATTATAGATATATATGTGTAAATGACTATATATATATGTACATGTATATATAACATTAACAATTATGTAACTAGCTTCAAAAGATTGCCATTTGCTTAGCTAAATTAACTATGGAGGTTCCGTTCCTGAGCCCATTATGTACCTCTAACACTTTCCACCACCGCCCACGGGATGGGTATGGGGTGCATAATAAAGAAATTGAATTTAAATTGTTTTTGGTCACAGAAATTACTAGTTAAAAGAAATCCTTGCTAAATGCGCATGACCCTTTTGTAAAAAAAATGACTCGGTCCGTGATCCCACAACCAATTTAAAAAGTGCTAGGCGATGTTAATACACAAATCCCTCTGTACTAGTGTTAACGTTGGTAATTTGGTCATGTTGGTAATTTGATCATGCACTCCAAGCACCGGTTTAAACAGCCACACTGACAACGCTGGGAGTTTTATGCTGCAAAATATGAAAATGAGGCGGCGAGGGGAAATAATGTATATAAGAAATGGGCGTGAAACCCACTACGGGCCCACGATTAGGTGGGTGAAGCATTGATAGGTATCAACATTTTTTAATAAAACTAATGTTACATTCATGATGATTGACGGTTTAAATTCATAGTACTGAGGAACATTATAGATACACAAAGAATAGACTTTGTCGATCCCATACCTTAACCTGTAGGTCAAAACGGATTAAAACAAATTTAAATTTCTACAGTTATGGAGACTTTTTCAAAGATTACAAAAATGCGTCAAAGTTACAATGCACTTCAATCAAATTATTTAAATTCAACTAGTGATATCCAGGCTAAACAATAAAAACCCGGGGGAAGGGGGGGGGGGGTAGCTAAACAAACCAAATCCCAAATCCCAAAAACTAACATCAATTTCTCGATATCTTTAACGTACATTTTGACATCTACTCTTGCTGTGATCTTGCGAGAACTCGCGCTACAATTTGTCGTCTACCTTCCTTGCAACACGTTTCAAAAGCTGGCAAAGTAAGAGCATCCTGGAGCAGCAAAGCCCCAAGAACTCTGAGATAAAGTGAGGCTGCGGGTCTGGCTGGCAACTGCTCCCGAGGTGATGAATAATATATGACTATAGCCTCCACGACCTGGGACGGGCACGCCTGCCTCCCTCACGTCACTCCACTGACATCTCAAGCAACCAGCTCTACCAAGCCTCGACAATTTTTTGCTTTTAAATTTTTGACGGGATGACCAAACCTTGATTTTAACATTATTGATAATATACATTTTCGTTTAATCCGAGAAATTCAGTGCCGTAAGGTCTTATGGCAGTCAAGACGCTGTTCATATTCACTGCCAAGACAAGGTCACACACACAAGGAAATAGATCGAAATAGATTAGGGTTGGACAATTTTTTTTTTAACCCTTAAGAAAAATAGTGCATCATGGCAACAGTTTCTTGCCATGATGCACTATACTGGACAGTAGTCAGTGGAGGTTTACCTCCACTGACTACTATCCAAGAAAGGCTGCCTAATCGTTTATATGAAACCCGGGAGGGTTGGGATTTAATAAAAATATACTAGTCGACTCCAGTGGCAATCAAAATGGTCTAAATTGATTTGAAAAAGTGTTTTAGAAGATACAATCCAAATATATAATTAAATAAGTTACATAGTCGATTGTTCAGTAGGCTAGAGTTTTAAAGATTTCATATTCAATAATGGAGTATTCAAGTGAATGTATTTTTTTGTCAGTTTATAGGCTGCATATTCTGGCAGTGGCTCCCAATCAGTTATTTGCCTGATGTGCCTATGACATTTAATGCTGCAACTTACGTATCTTTGGCCATTTCTTCATTCTTAACCCTAACGGGTTTTCTTTATCCGGCGGTTGGGGGGGGGGGGGGTAGTGCTGTATGCTACCGTTTCATTCATATATCACCCACAAGATGAGTGATATCACCCAATACTCTATTTTTATATCGATATCTAGATAAATCTTTCTAAACCATGACATTCAATCAAATTCGGGGACGTTTTCAACTTCAGTAAGCTATAAATTACCAATGTTGCTAATTTATTAAAAAAAAAACTTGCAAGGCCTGGATGGTAAACATGCGAACAGTCTGTGCATCAAGATGTATACACAACCGTCATGTCAGCCCATATTCATCACAACCATACCTTATGTGTTCAATGTGCTCATAATTACACTTATATCTAGAGCCTTTAAGATCAGCTAATTCTACATCACAAAAGTGTAATGTATTACACAAAAGTATTATTCAGACAATTCTACGACATAAAATTTGTATTACACAATACAAAATGTATTACACACATTACACAAAAGTGTAATGTAATGTATTTAAGAATATTGAGGCCATACAATGAGAGGCATCTCTTGACTCCAAAGGGGAGTACACTAAATTTTTTCCCACGGATATTAATGTTGGCCAACAGCTGCACTTGTGTTAGCGATACCTTGCTGATTGTGTCCAGTTTGGTCATTGTAATACGCAATGAACATTCTCTTACATACATGACAGGAAATGCAGAATTAAATTAAACCTTAGTACAGTATTATGAATTGTCTCAAGATCCGGGGTTACATTTTCTTTAAAGGCATAAAGGAGATCCAATTGAACTTAAAAGTGTATAAATGGATGAAAATGTATCGACTAGTATAAGCAGGGTGCACAAGCCATCGGTGTGGAACTATAAATTCAAATTTAAAAATAAAAATCAGGTTATTAGAAGTGATTCAACAGTATTTGTAGACCAGTAAAATTTATGTAGCGTAAGTAACTACTAAAAATTAAATAAAAGTAGTTGTATTTGAAATATGAAATAGTTACCTTCTCGCATAAGCCAGTAATTCAACGCTCTTGTTCCTACCAATCAACAATGGGAAGTTTCCCAGAGCGAGTGCACATTCGGAAATGGCCTAGCCTGTACAAGTGTGTGTTTGGTTATACAGAGTTTATAATAATATCGCCGTAACATTTACGATCATCAACGTATTCGCCTCGCTATTACGAAATTTGAATTCAAATCACATTTTAACCAGACCGGAAACTGCTTGTCATTCACTTTGAACTGTGACGAGTAAACCTTCCAGCTAAACCTTATACACCAATGCGCTTAAAACAAAACAAAAAAAAAGTTGTAGTGTTATGAAAATGAAAGGGTATCCTACCAAAAATCACAACCACGTGTCCTAAGTTTGTGTACTGCAAGTATGCATCGGACCCAGCAAGCAACCCATGCTCTACTAGCGTTAAATCGACCATACGCAACGTTAATCCCTTGCTACAGTTTACCCAGGTCTGCCCGGGAAGGGATGGAGGGGGGGGGGGGGGGAAGAGTTGCACAATTCCCACCACCACCCTCAAGATATGCGTGCGACTGGCACGATAGGCAAACTATTATTGTTTCAGATTCAGCTACTCCAAACAAAAAGTTCCAAGCGGCACGGGCTATGGTGAGCCCGTCGTACTTACCCGGCACAGATGTGCGGATAGGCAAAATAAAATGTTCTGTAAATAGTAGGTTACCTTGTGGTGGTTCCGAGGATTACGTCCACGCGGTCCGGTTTCTGACCAGCTTAATGATTACTGGGGACCATTAATGCAAACAAACGTAAAGGTCGTCGAATACCTACCAACTGCGTGCCAGGGCCAGGTAGAATACCTGGGAATGACATTACAGATGACTGCAAACCTTGCAACTAAGGAGGAGGAATGTAGACATTTACATACCAGTCTAGGGCAGCCTAATAAGAGATCAATACAGCGACCATAATGCAGCGGCTAGATACCAGAATCTGCAGATTGGTACAAGGATTCAACCAACCATGAACCACTTATTTTGATTAAAGAGGAAAGAAGAATAGATGTGAATTTACACAGCGTTAGGCTTGGATATCCATATGCATAGGAAATGGACACAGGTTGCAGAAGAGGAAATAAAAGTAGTGGTCTAATTTCATGGAGAAATAACGGACCACTGGAACAATTTTTAACAGTGAAGAGTTAGAACTCAAATACGATTTCCACTCAAAAGTTTAACAATGCAGGATTAGAACACATTGGACAATCTTACGGAGGCCAATATCCACCGCCTAAGAAAAATAATAACACCTAGTGGGCCAGCCAGGGTAAGCCCTTGGAATATCCCTTACAAAACTTAGTGCGGTGCACAAGGGGGAATCACAAAACTGAGCTACCGAGTCAGACTGTCTTCGTGACCGATGAGTGAGCACTTGCTATTGATTACCGAGGACAAATTTTTGCAAGGTCATATGCACACACAAAGGAATTTGAACGCTGTGGAATGTATTAAGTTTCTGTACTAATAACCAGTATTAAACTGGCAACTTTTCCCCACCTCCCATTTGGCTACATGTTGATGCCGGCTTTATGAGACGTATATCACTAGGATGGCGATGGGCAGAGATATGATGCGGTAATTTACTCCTGTAGGCCTAGTAAATATAAACTATTACATACTAGGGGTAGTAAATATTTGGCATCAATGCCCACAGATTTATTAACCTTCCAATAAATATTGCAGCCACAAATGTTTAATTATGGAGAGAGAACCAAGTTCCTACAGGAAGTGACCGAGAAGCCGGATACAGGTAAGTGTAGCACCGTACGTGTTGATGCAGTCACATTCCAACACAAGAGGAAGGAACAGGTGACAGGATGAACAACCCAGCGGGTTTTCTTCCTATTGGGGAGTGTTGTACATGCTGCTATGGCGGTGTGTCCACTCAAGATGAGTGGCGCTGCCCAGTAAACTCGCTCCTCGGGGCAAAATTTAAAAAAAATTAAATTTAAAGAGGAAGGACTGTCTACGGGGCCCCCTGCCCGGCCAATATAGCCACCAAAGTATTTTATTTATTTATTTATTTATTTATTTATTTATGCATATACAGGAATGTACACAAGGAATGTGAGGATACAAATATGGTAATTACAGTCTTGTAAAGCCACTAGCACGCGCAGCGTTTCGGGCAGGTCCTTAATCTAAGAAAATTTTAAGGAGGTAAATACTTGCAAAATTTAGACAAAAAAATGATAACAGTTACATGAAATGAAAAAAAAAGAAGACGAGAGAAAATTGTAGGTACAGTATATTAAAGCACATAGGTAGCTAAGATTGATTGCAATGACAGCTTGAATGGTAGTTGACAAAAATTGGTAGTCACAATACAGCAAATGGCTAGCACATAAAAGAAGACAGCAATGAACACAATGATAAGGTTGTTTGATATTACATAAAAATTAGGAGATTGGGTAACACTAGGTACAGAGCAAATTTAAAGCTCAGTGTAGGAAACTAAGAAGATGAAGTTAGGTACTTTTTGGTTTTGCTTTTAAATAAGGCAAAAGTTTTACAGTTTTTCAATTCACTAGGGAGTGAGTTCCATAGACTAGGTCCCTTAATTTGCATAGAGTGTTTACACAGATTAAGTTTGACCCTGGGGATATCAAAGAGATATTTATTTCTGGTGTGGTGATAATGGGTCCTATTACATCTGTCCAGGGAGAGTTTCAGAGCATGGTTTGCATTTAAGAACAGGGTTTTGTAAATGTAGTTGACAAGAGAATGTGTGGAGGGAGTTAATATTTAGCAAGTTTAGGGATTTAAACAAGGGAGCTGAGTGTTGTCTGAAAGCAGAGTTAGTTATTATTCTGATAGCAGATTTTTGCTGTGTGATGATGGGCTTAAGGTGGTTTGCAGTGGTAGACCCCCAAGCACATATACCATAATTAAGATAGGGGTAGATTAGTGCATAATATAGTGAGAGGAGAGCAGAGTTAGGAACATAATATCTGATTTTGGAGAGTATACCAACTGTCTTAGAGACTTTCTTAGTTATGTGTTGAATGTGGGTGCTGAAGTTGAGTCTCTTGTCTAGGAATAGGCCAAGAAACTTGCCATCATTTTTATTACTGATGTTAATGTTGTCTATCTGTAGCCGAATTGCATTTGATGATTTGCTTCCAAATAAGATGTAGTAAGTCTTTTCGATGTTTAATGTTAGTTTGTTCGTTGACATCCATAAGTGGACTTTTTTTAATTCATTATTCACAACATTATTTAGTGTATGTGGGTTGAGGTTTGAATAGATAAGGGTAGTATCGTCAGCAAACAATATAGGTTTGATTTATTTATTTAATCGAACTAAACCTATAGAGAATCAAGTTGAGCTAAAACTTTAAAATTATTATTAATTCCTCCACTGTGATTAGTCTGAACACCTTGTATCTTAATGTGGTCGGCGTTCGATCCCCGATGGTCGAAGTGGTTAGGCGTCAAGGAATTTCACTCTGCTTCCTGTGCTAGAGCCTAGTCCTTTCATTTCATCCAAGTGCTGCATAGTCGCACTGGCTTGGCGCTTTCTCCTAATTACTTTACCTTACTTAGAAAAACATACAATGCAGTACAAGAGCACACGATCATCTGAAATTAAGCGGAACCTATAATATTTGTCTTTGCAACGTCACGAGCAAACTGCACAGTATTTAGGTCATTTAATAACTTTTCCCTACCATAGACGTCACACACACCTGTCTCCACACCTGCCACCCCGTCCCTTCCCTAGCCGCCTCGCACACCTGTCATCCTCCTCCCGCTCCAGCGTCTCTCATACACCTGTCACTCCCCAAAACTCGCACTACACGCACTAAACACAGCCGCCACGCACACTACTCAGTGTTCAATACATTACTTAATACGATGCATCGATCGTCTCCCATGTACGGAAATGGTGTAGTGAACTCCAACCATTCCCATGTTTAGTTGGTGTTGGACGTAAGGCCTACCAACCATTCCCATGCTTGGTTGGTGTAGGACGTAAGGCCTACCAACCATTCTCATGCTTGGTTGGTGTTGGACGTAAGGCCTACCTACCATTCCCATGCTTGGTTGGTGTTGGACGTAAGGTCTACCAACCATTCTCATGCTTGGTTGGTGTAGGACGTAAGGTCTACCAACCATTCCCATGCTTGGTTGGTGTAGGACGTAAGGCCTACCAACCATTCCCATGCTTGGTTGGTGTTGGACGTAAGGCCTACCAACCATTCCCATGCTTGGTTGGTGTTGGACGTAAGGTCTACCAACCATTCCCATGCTTGGTTGGTGTTGGACGTAAGGCCTACCAACCATTCCCATGCTTGGTTGGTGTTGGACGTAAGGCCTACCTACCATTCCCATGCTTGGTTGGTGTTGGACGTAAGGCCTACCTACCATTCCCATGCTTGGTTGGTGTTGGACGTAAGGTCTACCAACCATTCCCATGCTTGGTTGGTGTTGGACGTAAGGTCTACCAACCATTCCCATGCTTGGTTGGTGTTGGACGTAAGGCCTACCTACCATTCCCATGCTTGGTTGGTGTTGGACGTAAGGTCTACCAACCATTCCCATGCTTGGTTGGTGTTGGACGTAAGGTCTACCAACCATTCCCATGCTTGGTTGGTGTTGGACGTAAGGCCTACCTACCATTCCCATGCTTGGTTGGTGTTGGACGTAAGGTCTACCAACCATTCCCATGCTTGGTTGGTGTTGGACGTAAGGCCTACCTACCATTCCCATGCTTGGTTGGTGTTGGACGTAAGGTCTACTAACCATTCCCATGCTTGGTTGGTGTTGGACGTAAGGCCTACCTACCATTCCCATGCTTGGTTGGTGTAGGACGTAAGGTCTACCAACCATTCCCATGCTTGGTTGGTGTTGGACGTAAGGCCTACCTACCATTCCCATGCTTGGTTGGTGTAGGACGTAAGGTCTACCAACCATTCCCATGCTTGGTTGGTGTTGGACGTAAGGCCTACCTACCATTCCCATGTTTAGTTGGCGTTGGACGTAAGGCCTACCAACCATTCCCATGCTTGGTTGGTGTTGGACGTAAGGCCTACCAACCATTCCCATGTTTAGTTGGCGTTGGACGTAAGGCCTACCAACCATTCCCAAGCTTGTTGGTGTTGGACGTAAGGCCTACCAACCATTCCCATGTTTCGCTGGTGTTGGACGTAAGGCCTACCAACCGTGGGAAGCCTAATTAACTGCCACTGTGACAGCTTCGTAAATGACTTACGACCCAGGACTTAAGACTATCCGCACACAGGCATTATAAAAAGTGGAAACATTTACCGGTTGACATTCAACACGACCATTCAAACTCCAAACATACAAACTACACATTCATGATGCCTTAGACATGACTAAAGGTCAAGAAATGAAACAATTTCGTGAAAAACTTCAATTTAAAACCGTAAAAAAAACACAAGTCAATTATGATATACAAGTCAAATGGAGACAAAATAAAACCCGATTTTAGTTTGACAAAGTTGAGCGACAATTGTAATTTAGCGACTGGTCGCCTGCTGATGCTAAGGAATTAAGCGTTAGTGAAGACTCATCATCAGCCTACAACAAGTGGATAAAGTACTGAAGTACAAACGAAGTACAAATATTATTACAACAGTTGATACAGAATAAGTACTAGCAAGTAACCACAGCGTTCACCACCCGGATACTCTCTCTCTCTCCATACAGTAATGTCAACAAACCGTCAACTCGCCCCCGCACGCTTCACAAGTTGAGAAAAAGTTGACACTGACCACAAACAGGAGATTGAAGATGAAGAGGAGATACTTAATACACTTCATTCCCGTGTCGAGCGCCATTTCTGCAAAACCTTAGCAAGACGTACACAACCTCCACGTACACTGGTCGAGACACAACTGAGGTCCGCCACAGAAAACGAGCGAGGCTGGACTAGGCGGAGGAATACACAGGTAAATGATGTTATAACCTCTATCTCAACTCTCAACCTTTAACCTACAAATACACTCATCTCACAGTAAATAATACTCACTATCATATACCATATTTTCCTCTAATTCAGCATCCTTTACGAATAACAGTTATATATGTGTACTGGACTAGATTATCACCCCCCGGGTCAAACACTTAACAGTGTCTCCTTGACGCTAACAGGTAAACTGTAAATTATAAAAAGATGAACATCTTAGATACAAATATTTCTATCAGGGGTCATGCCTTGAATTCGCATTTTTGTGTGATATATTATTATTATTATTATTATTATTATTATAATCCTATTTTCTCCTATACAATCTGACCCAACTTACAATTGAGTCACATAATACTATTCATGGCTTATTCATATTTGCCATATAAAGCATACATGGCGTATTCATATTTGTCGTGGATTATATTGCTGCCTCACTTCTAGAACGCACACATTTTCAAGTGGTTCCTTAATGCTACACACACACACACACACACACACACACACACACACACACACACACACACACACACACACACACACACACACACACACACACACACACACACACACACACACACACACACACACACACACACACACACACACACACACACACACACACACACACACACACACACACACACACACACAGAGCAAGACTCGACCTAGTATTCACTCTGAACGATTCAGACATAGGGGAAATCGGTCTTGAAGCCCCCGTGGGTATGAGTGACCACAGTGTACTGTTGTTTGAATATCTGGTCGAAGAAGGGTTAATGTACTCAAGGAAGGGACCAGAAAACAAGAGGCCGGCATTTCGGAAGGGAAACTATGAGGAGATGAGAAAATTCCTAACTGAAATAGCTTGGGAAACAGAGCTCAGAGGAAAGATGGTTCAAGGCATGATGACAATTTTCCATCATTTACCAAGGCAAATTTTCTGCCTGAAACGCTGCGCGTACTAGTGGCTTTACAAGATTGTAAATACTATGCTATGTATTTTCACAAACCCAATGTACCTTCTTGTATATATATATAAATAAATAAATAAATAAATAAATAAATAAATAAATAAATAAATAAATAAATGGACTGCATCACACAGAAGTGTAAGGAGGCAGCAGACAAGTTCGTCCCAGTCCAAAAGAAAAAAATGAAATGGAGATGAGAAACCCATGGTTTAATCAGAGTTGCAAGCTAGCAAATTAGCTAAGTAAAAGGGCGTGGAGAAACTATAGAAACAACAGAACACTAGAGAGCAGAGAAAGATACCAGTGCACCAGGAATGAATACGTCAGGGTGAGAAGAGAGGTAGAGAGGCAATATGAAAATGACATAGCAAGCAAGGTAAAGACTCAACCCAAACTGCTGCATAGCCACATCAGGAGGAAAACAACAGTGAAGGAACATGTAATGAAACTGAGGATAGGGGCAGAAAGATTCACTACAAACGACAAGGAAGTGTGCGAGGAACTCGATAAGAAATTCCAGGAAGTCTTCACCTCAGAGCAAGGAGAAGTCCCAGAGATAAGAGAGGGAACATCAAACCAGACACCACTAGAGGAGTTTGTGATTACCAGTGGGGAGGTGAGGAAGCATCTGCTAGATTTGGACGTGACAAAGGCTATAGGCCCGGATGGAATCTCACCATGGATTCTAAAGGAAGGAGCAGAAGCTCTGTGCCTGCCACTATCCATGGTGTACAACAAGTCACTGGTAACAGGTGAACTGCCAAAAATTTGGAAGACGGCCAATGTAGTCCCAATATACAAGAAGGGTGATAGGCAGGAGGCACTTAACTACAGGCCAGTGTCCCTAACTTGCATTCCATGCAAGATGATGGAAAAGATTGTGCAAAAAAAGCTAGTGGAACATCTGGAGCGAAAGAACTTTGTAACACAACATCAACATGGGTTCAGGGATGGCAAATCATGCCTAACAGGATTAATTGAGTTCTATGACCAGGCAACAAAAATCAGGCAAGAGAGAGAGAGCTGGACAGACTGCATATTTCTGGACTGCCAGAAAGCTTGACACAATACCACATAAGAGACTAGTGCACAAACTGGAGATGCTGGCAGGAGTGAAAGGGAAGGTACTCCACTGGATAAGAGAGTACCTAAGCAACAGGACACAGCGAGTCACCGTGAGGGGTGAGGTCTCGGAGTGGCGGGGGAGTCACCAGTGGAGTCCCACAGGGATCAGTCCTTGGACCTATACTGTTTCTGATATACGTAAATGATCTCCCAGAAGGAATTGACTCGTTCCTCTCGATGTTTGCTGATGATGCAAAAATAATGGGGAGGATCAGGACAGAGGAGGATAGTATGAGGCTACAAGATGACCTGGACAAACTGAAGGAATGTTCCGACAAATGGCTACTAAAGTTCAACCCAAGTATATGCAAGGTAATGAAACTAGGAGGAGGAACTAGGAGGCCAGTCACTGGATACCGAATGGGAGATGAAGTCCTTCACGAAACGGACAAAGAGAAAGATCTGGGAGTTGATATCACGCCAAACCTGTCTCCTGAAGCCCACATCAAAAGAATAACATCAGCGGCCTATGCGAGGCTGGCTAACATCAGAACTGCTATCAGAAACCTGTGTAAGGAATCCTTCAGAACCTTGTATACCACATATGTAAGGCCAATCCTGTAGTATGCAGCTCCAGCATGGAGTCCGTACCTAGTCAAGCACAAGACGAAGCTGGAAAAAGTTCAGAGGTATGCCACTAGACTAGTCCCAGAACTAAGAGACATGAGTTATGAGGACAGACTACGTGAACTGCACCTCACGTCGCTGGAAGACAGAAGACCTAGGGGAGACATGATCACCGCATACAAAATTCTCTGGGGAATTGACAGTGGGCAAGGATGAATCATTTAACACAGGTGGCACACGCACAAGGGGACACAGGTGGAAGCTGAGTACCCAAATGAGCCACAGAGACATAAGAAAGAACGTTTTCAGTGTCAGAGTAGTTAGTAAATGGAATGCATTAGGGGGTGATGTGGTGGAGGCTGACTCCATACACAGTTTTAAATGTAGATATGATAGAGCCCAGTAGGCTCAGGAAACTGTACATCAGTTGATTGACAGTTGAGAGGCGGGACCAAAGAGACATAGTTCAACCCCCGCAAGCACAATTAGATGAGCACAACTAGGTGAGTACATTAGACAACCAACGGCTAGAAAAGCGGGTTCTAGGAGCTAGAGCTCGATCCTGCAGGCACAAATAGGTGAGTACACACACACACCAACTCATCCTCCTGTCTTGATAGGACTTACAGGAAGGCTGAGGACCATAGTACATATACCGACATACAACGCAAGTAGAAAATAGAACTCGGTATTATTGAATTTGGACAAACCGGAAAAAATTTCTATATATAATGACAAGGCAAATTAAATTAATTTAACCTAACCTTCCCAGGCCTAATACACGCTGAGGCCTAATATAGTACACATGTGTGCTATACTAGGCCTGGGAATATTTAAGTTTGTTTTTTAGCTTCATTTTTTCCGGACTATAAAGTGAATAGTACTAAATTCCACTATCTAATTGTTTAGTACGTAAATATTTGTACATTGTTACAAAAAGTACTATCTAAACGGAGGATGGGTTGTGTGTGTGATAAGCTCATATGCTCTCTCTCTCTCTCTCTCTCTCTCTCTCTCTCTCTCTCTCTCTCTCTCTCTCTCTCTCTCTCTCTCTCTCTCTCTCTCTCTCTCTCTCTCTCTCTCTCTCTCTCTCTTCTCTCTCTCTCTCTCTCTCTCTCTCTCTCTCTCTCTCTCTCTCTCTCTCTCTCTCTCTCTCTCTCTCTCTCTCTCTCTCTCTCTCTCTCTCTCTCCCCCCCTCTCTCTCTCTCTCTCTCTCTCTCTCTCTCTCTCTCTCTCTCTCTCTCTCTCTCTCTCTCTCTCTCTCTCTCTCTCTCTCTCTCTCTCTCTCTCTCCCCCCCTCTCTCTCTCTCTCTCTCTCTCTCTCTCTCTCTCTCTCTCTCTCTCTCTCTCTCTCTCTCTCTCTCTCTCTCTCTCTCTCCCCCTCTCTCTCTCTCTCTCTCTCTCTCTCTCTCTCTCTCTCTCTCTCTCTCTCTCTCTCTCTCTCTCTCTCTCTCTCTCTCTCTCTCTCTCTCTCTCTCTCTCTCTCTCCCACACACACACACACATGTGTGTATATAATCAGCATAATATATGTTGATTATATTGGGAAATATAATATAATATATTATAATATAATACACAATATAATATATTACATATTAATACACAATATAATATATTATATATGTGTGTATATAATCACATAATCAGCAGACACAGGTGGAAACTGAGTGCCCAAATGAGCCACAGAGACGTTAGAAAGAACTTTTTCAGTGTCAGAGTGGTTGACAAATGGAATGCATTAGGCAGTGATGTGGTGGAGGCTGACTCCATACACAGTTTCAAGTGTAGATATGACAGAGCCCAGTAGGCTCAGGAATCTATACAACTGTTGATTGACAGTTGAGAGGCGGGACCAAATGAGCCAGAGCTCAACCCTCGCAAGCACAAATAGGTGAGTACACACACACACACTCACACACACACACACACACACACACACACACACACACACACACACACACACACACACACACACACACACACACACACACACACACACACACACACACACACACACACACACTCACGCTAAGGAAACAAAGATGCCGAAAAAATATTAGAAAGTTTTCCTTTACAAACAGAGTGGCAGAAAGTTGGAACAAACCTTCTATAAGTGAGAAGGCGATGGAAGCTAAAACCGTCAGTAGTTTCAAAGCGTTATACGACAAAGAGTACTGGAAAGACGGAACACCACGAACGTAGCTCTCATTACATAACTACACTTAGGTAATTACACAGGCCCCCCCCCCCCCAAACCTAACACAAATTTAGTTGGCTAATTAACATTCATACAAATTGTGGGAGGTGGAAATTAGATCTCATAAGAACTATAGGAATGTAAGGAAGTACTTCTGCACTATAGGAAGAGTGGGCAAGCGGAAATAACTAAAGGGGAAGACTTTTTAGAATAGTCGGCTCACAGCCCAGTCTCGTGAGTGTTCCCAACATCAAGAAGGTGTCGTACTGGAGTGCCCTCTTCCCTACCAGAGAACCCAGAAACAGACGACGGGACAGAATGTCAATTTCGCGACCCGTTCGTGCTAAAGCTAGACACAGATACAACAAAATTATTAATGATGGTAACAGAGTCCATTTCATGTGAACTTCATCTCATGTTGGCCTCCGAATGCATGATAGAGCTGATGAATTAGCCAAAGAATCTGCCTTTAAAGGAGACATTGATTGTAACCTTCGATTGTCAATAAGCAAAATCTTGTAGATCTGAGGCAAAGTGAAATCGACACCAGTAATTCCATCTATCATCATACTATCATACAAGAGGAGCAACAAATCCAATAAAATCAGCAGACTTCTAGATGTTACTACTGCTCGGCTTAGACTCGGTTACAAGTATCTCTGGGAATTCTCATTATCTGCTGATGTAGACCTGACCAAATGTAAACTGTGTCAACAAAATTATTCGCACACCCTCCGTCACTATGTGATGGAGTGCGAAAAGATACGTGAATTCAGAGACAATTCTATAACCAATGTTCCAGAGATGTGTAAATATTTCATTCAAAATGATCTGCTACCAGAAATTGTAGCCAAATATCCCCAGTTTGCTAACTGTAGGTTAGCAAAAAAGCAAACTAAGTGATTGTAACCTATCCACCGCTGCCCACTGGATGGGGGGCGGTGTGCAGGACAAACATCAATTGTGACACTAACTCTCCACATATGTCAGTTGCTTAATTTAGAACATGTACTTGTGGTCGATCTCGAACCCATTGTTGATGTGACGACTTATACTAAATTGTGTAACTAGCTCATCAAGATTGTAACTTGCTTAGCTAAATGTATTGTGGGGTTCAGTGCCTGAGCCCATTATGTGCCTCTGTAACCCTTTCCACTACCGCCAACAAGATGGGTATGGGGTGCATAATAAATGAACTAAACAACACGCTTGTACTGCAACCCTCACGACTTACACCATCACCATCACCACCATCACCACCAGTACCATCACCACCATTGTAACCAACTAGGTTGTTAATAGGGAATTATTCAGTATAGTTTCTCATAGACATGGAGGGTTTTGAAAGTTTGGAGTCAGACGGTACTCGACCTGACTCAAGAATAAAAAGGTCATCTCTCCTGGGATTAGCGGTTAAGATTACAAAATGGCCGGAGCCTTTGTCTTAGAGCAACATATACGAATTATTTAACAGAATTCAGTAATTTAGAGAAATTCAAGTCTTCATTCAAATTGTATTCAACAATATATCTGTTCATTTATCAAGAGTATTCTCAATTGTTGAAATTCTGAGTAAGTCACCGTCAGTGACGTCACTAGCAGAGGACTAGCCTCTGACGCGGATCAATTTTGGCGACCCTGGGTCAAGGGTCACCAAAGCCTTCCATATTTAGTAGTTCTCAAAGGTCAAATAGCCATATTGTAATTGGAAATAGCCTTTCCCTAAGATGCCTGTGTAATTACCTTCAGTTTCAAAGTTCAACCATCTGGGCTGTTCAGTACAACAGAGATTAGTTGTTCAATTTAAACCCTGCTAGTAAGCTAGTAACCTGGCGTAGGAATACCCCTCTGGCTTCATTGGTGAGCAGAGCGAGGTAGAATCAGTGTGGACTAGGCCAGTGACTGGGGAGGGCAACCATCTCCACCTCTCCACAAGATCAGTACTACATCTAGCTGGTCGCATTAAGAGGTATAGTTGTTACGGTTTTGTATAGGTAAATAGTTCATTTTCATGCCTCGAAAGGGAGTGTTAAGGTCTAGGGAGTGATTTTAGCTGTTGTTTAGATTTTGCAGTAATAAATAATTAGCTTGTTATTTGTATTTTATTATTTCCATTTGAATGTGTCCATGTCCTTGTCACGTGGTCTCCACGAGTCTGAGTTTTAGTTGGGCCGCAAGCCTAACAATGTTTACGAGTTCATTTATTCCTTTGTTATAATTCCCACACTTAACGTAGATTCTTTTCCCCCTTTTCCAAGTAATTTGAGGATCAAGCCCCAAGGTTTTAATGATCGATTAATCGGTCCTCGACATTTTCAAGAGGAAACTAGATTTATTCCTCCAAGGAGTGCCGGACCAACCGGGCTGTGGTGGGTATGTGGGCCTGCGGGCCGCTCCAAGCAACAGCCTGGTGGACCAAACTCTCACAAGTCAAGCCTGGCCTCGGGCCGGGCTTGGGGAGTAGAAGAACTCCCAGAACCCCATCAACCAGGTATCAACCAGGTCCAGACCCCGATTAATTAACGCTTCTGGGTAATGGTCTGGTGGTGGCGGCATAAAGGGATCCCTTAAGTTTGCTAGAAAGCCTAGTACGACGTCACGTGGCTGTAGAATCTTAGCCGATCGAGCGGCTAAGACCACGTGGCGTGGGACTCGGCTATAGAGTATGCTCTGGGGTCCGTTCGAATTTGGTTTAAGTTTCAGTAAGCATATTCACGGACAGGGTAAAGGACAGAGTAGAGCTAATACCGTCCCGTGTTACACCATCACCACCAGCACCACCAACACCGTCACCATCATCACCATCACCACCAACACCATCACCACCAACACCGTCACCATCACTACCATCACCATCACCACCACCATCACGACTTACACCAGCACTATCACCAGCATCACCACCACCCCCAGCACCATTAACAACAAGATAACCTCTCTCAACAAGAACACCATTATGAACAAAACACCGCCAAGAACACCGCCAGTGGCTGGCGGCGGGGCAGCTCCCACAGAGACCCGCCTGGCCGGAGTACGTAAACAGGAAGAAAGCGACCTTAGAGTCGAAGACTAACAGCATTATAAATGAAGAATCGCCAAAGTTTGCCCGTACAAAAAAATTGAAAATAGGAAAATAAAAATGTAGGTTGGCCAGGAGGCAGTGGTACGTTGCCTCAATGCTCAGCAATTCCCCCAATTGTCTTTTTTATTTACAAAAAATAAAAAGTTGCCAATATCGTACTCAAGTTAATCAATTTCACACTCAAAGTGTCATTAAGT
This sequence comes from Procambarus clarkii, assembly GCF_040958095.1. Classification (NCBI taxonomy): domain Eukaryota; kingdom Metazoa; phylum Arthropoda; class Malacostraca; order Decapoda; family Cambaridae; genus Procambarus; species Procambarus clarkii. The sequence continues at coordinate 32,785,067 of NC_091192.1, forward strand.
GCCCAAGAACAAGCAACACAAACAAGAGAGTGATACACTAGGAAGTAGTAGAGCTGGCCGGCTTGATCCATCCAAAGGGGCAAGCAATAGTGACTCCATTATCATACACGACCCTTTCTGCTGTCAGAAATAGAACAACAGGAAACATTACCCCTTGGGCAAAACAGAAGCTGCCTTGTAAAGATGAGCTGCATTAATTAAAGTTATGTACATGGATGCAGGTGGAATTACAAAAAAGGAAGTTACAGTAAAGAGGAGCAGAACAACAACCTCGCATTATTGTAATAACGGAAACAAAACTGATAAGTGTTATAGAAAATGCTATCTTCTCGGGACTATATCAAGTAATTTATTTATTTATTTATTTATTTATTTATTTATTTATTTATATACAAGAAGGTTCCATGGATTTATGAGAGTACATAGCAATAATGTTTTTTCATTCTTGTGATGCCATTAACACGCATAGCATTTCAGGCAGGTCCTTAATCTAATATATAATATTAAGTAGGTAATTTGTAGCAAAATTGAAAAATGTTAACAGGTACATTGTAAGAAAATTTGAAGAAAATTAGTAGGTACATTAGGAGAAATAGAGATAGAGTGAATAGAGAGGGAGGTGGTATATCCCCCTGCTGCTACAGCTACACATCAGCTTTGAGGAATTAATATTATCAAAAGAAACCGATCACCGTATTCGTCGTATATAAGACGAATACCAATAGTGGATGACATAAATATAGTGGTGGTGATTTACAGCCCCCCCCCCCCCCCCGCCAAACAATAAAAGACCTCGGGGAAGAACATTACAAATGCTATGAGATTTGCCTAATGGTGAGCAAGATGCTAAGATTTTAATACTTTGGGATTCTAATTACAAGGAAATAGTCTGGATAATTAAGGACCCACAGGAGGGTGATGAGACACGCAGAACAAAACTGGTAGATTTAGCGAAGAAACACTTCTTGAAGTAATATATTTCAGAACAAATATAAACATCAAGGGTAGAGGACCCACAAGCAACCCAAGACTACCAACTTGCCCATGAAGAAGTCCCCTGACGGCTGACACCAAACAAAATCTCTTGAAAGAGACGAATGTCGTCTATGCCTTTACATGCCCACTTGAGGATTGTTGGCCCCAATGAATTCAATATATAGACAAGACAACAACATCCCTTTCAAGACGCCAATCAATGCACAAGCAACAATGCCCTATTAAGGAACATATAGTCTCTATTCATCACAAACCATCACCGGAGATATACTCACAAACAACCCCAAAATATTTGACAGATACAGCTACAACAGAAGACTGGACATTGGCGAGGCGCTATACATCCAGCAAACCAAGCCATGTATTAACATCCAACTAGCACCAAATTACACTCTGTCAACTTGCAGAACACGACGGAACATACAACATACTGCCCATCATGCAAACAGGAGAGTGACAAGATACAATGGACCTATAAATGAAGCACATCGCCTTCACCACATCCTCAGGTACATATGGAACCAGAAATACTGATGCTTCCCTACTCCGCCCCACGGGTGCAGCTGGAAGTAAGTAATTATCAAAAGAAGGCACCAAACCGGGAAGGCAATGCAGCACCATCAAATGTGCAGAGTAATCAGAGGGCGCTAAATATCACCAAGGATGCCAATACAAGAACAGAAACGCATAAAGCGAACGATATCAAAAGTATCCAATTCACCAAGAATTCTATCGAGAGACAATTGACCGTGAGAGACGGTCGGAAAGCAAGACACACGCTCGTCCTGAAAGTCAGGACATTCAACAAGAATGTGCATGACCGTAAGTGGAACAATGCAATTTGGACAATAAGGAGCAGGGCGGTGGTCCATTAACTGACCGTGAGTTAAACGTGTATGGCCAATACGTAACCTAGCCAGAGCCGTTTCCCACCGCCGGTTATGGTGGTAGGAGGAAGGCCACAGGGACACACGACTCTTAATAGTATGCAGTTTGTTGCCAGTAATAAAAGACTAACAACCCTGCCAACGGGCAAGGATGGAGGCATGAATAACTTGGTAAAAGTTGGAATAAGGAATACCTTTATGGAAGATGGGACAAGTGTGGATAGCTTCCTTAGCGACAGCATCTGCATGTTCATTTAAAGAGACGCCAACATGGCTGGGAACCCGGCAAAACTCTACCGACTTAAATTTACTGGAGTTAAGAAACAGCCAATGTTGAATCTCGATGACCACTGGGTGGATCGGCTCATGCAGCTAGAGCCTACAATGCCAACATTACAGATGAAAAAGCCCTGATAAAACTGGACTTCAAAAATCTTTTCAATCTGAATAGAAGGGATGCAGTACTTACTGCAGTTCATCGCTTTTTTCCTTCCCTCTACCCGTTTGGAAACTCATGCTACAGCAAGAATCTAACTCTGCTATTCGGGGAACATGAAATTGAATCACAAGAAGGTGTCCAACAAGATGACCCCCTTGCTCCTTTTCTTTTCTGTCTAGTTATCAAGGAAGTCACCGATAACCTGTCCAGTGAGCTCAACATTTGGTTTTTGGATGACGGTACTCTAGCTGGCTCCCCAGCCTCACTCTTGGACGACATAAGAATAATTCAGGAGCAAGGAGCAAGTCTAGGCCTCACTCTGAACCCTTCCAAGTGCGAAATAACCTCCACCAACCAGCACATAACAGAGCGAATAAAGGTTGTTTTGCCTGACATTCATACAACCAACCCTGAGGACAGCACTCTCCTAGGTGCTCCTCTTGGAAGGAATGCCATCGACGAGGTCCTTAATAAGATCACTAACCTGAAGAGGATGAATTGAGAGGATTGAAGACATCGATGCTCATGATGCACTTTACCTCATCACCAGATGCTTGTCCCTCCCCAGGCTGACCTACTTTCTAAGATGTTCGCCATCTTTCAACAATATTAAATTAGAAGAGTACAGAAGCTTGCTGAAATCAATGCTAGAAAAAGCCCTCAACCTTTCTCTCAGCTACTCATAGTGGAAACAGACTTTCCTTCCTGTTAGACTCAGGGGCCTCGGCGTTCGCATAGCAACACATATTGCTATACCAGCGTTCCTGTCTTCTTCAGTGGCATCTGACATCTGGTGAAGGAAATCCTACCAGAGTACCTAGGTCAACAGGCAGGGGTACATGATCCCAGCTTTACGGTCTGCACCACCAACTGGGTTTCTCTCGCAGGACCAGCACCCCAACCACTACCTTCTGAAGCCCATAAGCAATCCAGCTGGGATCGCCCCATTGTCGACCAAGATGCTGCAATATGCCTAGAAGCTGCGACAACACCACATGACACTGCCCGACTTAGAGCTGTAGCAGCTCCCCATGCGGGTGACTTCCTATTAGCAATCGCAATGTCAGCAGCCGGCATGCATATCACACCACAGGCCCCTCTGAATTGCTGTGGCTCTCTGCCCCAATCGACACTGAATACAGGTTTATTTACGGCGAAGAAGTGGCCGACAGGTACGGATGACATGGCCTTCTCTGCCAAAGGACAGGAGGATGGCATGCAAGACATGGCGAGGTTAATGACATTATTAAGAGAAGCCTTACCACAGCCGGTGGTCCAGCAGAGAGCCCCATTAACAAATGTCACCCAATTCTGATGACCTTGTCAGTCGCCCAGATGGGATACAGAGATCTTGATCACCAATCTGGGTTCCAAGTATCTTTTCGCACTCCATCACATAGTGACGGAGGGTGTGCGAATAATTTTGACACAGTTTTACATTTGGTCAGGTCTACATCGGCAGATAATGAGAATTCCCAGAGATACTTGTAACCGAGTCTAAGCCGAGCAGTAGTAACCTTACCTTGAGGTTACCTTGAGGTGCTTCCGGGGCTTAGCGTCCCCGCGGCCCGGTCGTCGACCAGGCCTCCTGGTTGCCGGACTGATCAACCAGGCTGTTGGACGCGGCTGCTCGCAGCCTGACGTATGAGTCACAGCCTGGTTGATCAGGTATCCTTTGGAGGTGCTTATCCAGTTCTCTTGAACACTGTGAGGGGTCGGCCAGTTATGTCCCTTATGTGTAGTGGAAGCGTGTTGAACAGTCTCGGACCTCTGATGTTGATAGAGTTCTCTCTCAGAGTACCAGTTGCACCTCTGTTTTTCAACGGGGGTATTCTGCACATCCTGCCATGTCTTCTGGTCTCATGTGATATTTCTGTGTGCAGGTTTGGGACCAGCCCCTCTAATATTTTCCACGTGTAAATTATTATGTACCTCTCCCGCCTGCGCTCAAGGGAGTACAGTTTTAGGCTCTTTAGTCGGTCCCAATAGTTTAGATGTTTTACCGAGTGGATTCTAGCAGTAAAGGATCTCTGCACGCTCTCCAGGTCAGCAATTTCTCCAGCTTTGAAAGGGGCTGTCATTGTGCAGCAGTATTCCACTCTAGAGAGCACAAGCGTTTTGAAAAGTATCATCATCGGTATAGCATCTCTAGTGTGAAAAGTTCTTGTTATCCAACCTGTCATTTTTCTTGCAGTTGTGACCGCTACTTTATTGTGTTCTTTAAAGGTAAGGTCTTCCGACATGAGTACACCCAGATCCTTTACATTGCCTTTTCGTTCTATGTTATGATTTGCCTGAGTTTTGTACTTGGTTTCTGTTTTTATATTTTCATTTTTTCCATAGCGCATGAGCTGGAACTTATCTTCGTTAAACACCATATTATTTTCTGTAGCCCATAGAAAGACCTGATCTACATCTGACTGGAGGTTCGCCGTGTCCTCTATGTTGCCTACTCTCATGAAGATCCTAGTGTCATCTGCAAAGGATGATACAGTGCTATAGGTTGTGTTCTTGTCTATGTCTGATATGAGGATGAGAAAAAGTACTGGAGCAAGCACAGTACCCTGGGGGACTGAGCTCTTCGCGGTTGATAGGCTGGATTTTATTTTGTTGACTATTACACATTGAGTTCTGTTGGTCAGGAAATTGTAGATCCATCTGCCTATTTTTCCGGTAATTCCTTTTGAACGCATTTTATGTGCAATACCATCATGGTCACATTTATCAAAAGCTTTTGCGAAATCTGTGTAAATTACATCAGCGTTTTGTTTGTCTTCCATAGCATCTAATGCCATATCATAGTGGTCCAGCAACTGCGACAGGCAAGAGCGCCCTGTTCTGAAACCATGTTGTCCGGGGTTATGGAGATGCTATGATTCCATGTATTTTGTGATCTTACTTCTTAGCACTCTCTCAAAAATTTTTATGATGTGCGATGTTAGGGCTATCGGTCTGTAATTTTTTGCCTCTGCCTTATTTCCTCCTTTATGAAGTGGTGCTATCTCTGCTGTTTTTAGTATATCAGGAATAACGCCAGTATCTAGGCTTTGTCTCCACAGAATGTGGAGGGCCTGCGATAGTGGTTTTTTACAGTTCTTTATGAATATGGAGTTCCAAGAATCAGGGCCTGGTGCAGAGTGCATAGGCATACTGTTTATGGCTTCTTCAAAATTCAGTGGGGATAGGGCGACGTCTGATATATGATTTGATGTTGGTATCGTATCCATGAAAAATTCATTTGGGTTATCAATCTTTAGTGTGTTTAATGGCTCGCTGAAAACAGAGTCGTACTGCTTCCTCAGTAACTCGCTCATTTCTTTGTTGTCATCTGTGAAAGTTCCATCTCCCTTTCGCAGGGGCCCGATACTAGATGTGGTTTTTGATCTTGATTTTGTATGGGAGAAAAAATATTTCGGATTTCTTTCTATTTCACTGATGGCCTTTTGCTCTCTTTGCCTCTCCTGGGTTTTGTATGATTCTTGTAGCTTGAGTTCAATTGTTTCTATTTCTCTACCTAACCTTCTTCGCCGTTCTTGAGATAGGGTGCGACTCTCAAGTTGTTCCACGATTCGTTTTCTTCGCCTATATAGGGAACGACGTTCCCGTTCCAATCTGCATCTCTTCCTCTTTTTTCTTAGAGGTATGCGGTTTGAACATATTTCTAGTGCTACTGAGCTTATTTTTTCCAGGCACTGGTTCAGGTTTGCATTTTCTAGCTGTTCTTCCCAGTTTATTTCTGTGAAGTCCTGGTTTATTTGCTCCCAGTTTATCTGTTTATTATTGAAGTTGAATTTGCTGAAATCTCCTCCACCGGGAATCTGGACTGGTTTTGAAGTCTACTCCCCATGGTTGTCATAACTTCAATTAAGTTGTGATCTGAGTAACAGGTATTTGTAATCATTATGTTCCTGATCAATTCATCATTATTAGTGAAAATGAGGTCCAGCGTGTTCTCCTTCCTAGTTGGTTCTACTATTTGCTGGTTTAAGGCAAACCTGTTGCACATCCGTAGCAGGTCATTTGCATGTGCCTGTTCATTTAGGCTACTTCCCGGTATTCTTTCTGATATTACTGTATTAGCCAGGTGCTTCCATTTCAGGTGCCGTAGGTTGAAATCCCCCAAGCAGGATGATATTCGGAGCTGGATTTGTGAGGTTTTCCAAGCAGTGTTCTATTTTCATTAGTTGGTCTTTAAACTGCTGAGGGTTTGCCTCCGGTGACTTATATACAAGGACAATAACTACATTTAAAATCTCTATTTTGATTATCAGCACTTCCACCATATCATTTGAGGTGTTTAGCAGCTCAGTACAGATGAGTGTGTCTTTGATGTAGAGGCTGACCCCACCCTGAAGCCGGTGTTTCCTATCACATCTGAAATGATTATACTCCGAGATCCATATTTCACCATCATGGTAGTCCTTTGTGTGGGTTTCTGTTAGGGCTGCAAACACTGCATTTGCCTCATGAAGGAGACCATCTATAAAGTGAACTTTGTTGGATTTGCGTGTTTTTATACCCTGGATGTTGGCAAATATAAATGATGTTATCGTGTTAGTGGAAGTGCTGGAAGCCTTACTTGGTGTTAATATCTGAGGCTCTGGTAAGGAGGCCACTGTGTTTGCGTCCAGGGTGTGTCGTTTTGGAAGTGATTCGTCCAGTTTTGGTAGTAGGACGGGTGTTGTCTGGTGTAGTACCTGTGTGCTTGTTGATAATATTTATTCCAGTCTTGTGGGTATCTCCCTTCCCCTCTGTAATCCTGTAGTGGTTCCATCTGACTGTTCCTCTCTCTTATATTTACTACTCTGTTTCTGCCTTCCTCTAAAAAATTTCCAGCAGTGTCATATTGATCTTCCCGTCTATAACGCTCTGTACCTCTCACATGGAATTCCGGACACTGAAGATTGTAGCATTTTTTGTCACTAATTGAAAATTGACATAATTTAGGGTGGAAGTATCTACACCCTGTTCCAAAACGGCATGTACCCCTCTCCAACATGTTCCTGCATTTTCGAGGATGCAGAAAATGGCATTTTGCTCCTAATTTTCCATATTTGCATATTCCTTTAGCGTAGAATTTGCAAATGTGTTCCGGTTTTGCATTTTTCAAGGTATTTATATCTGTGACTGTCTTGTCTACCTCTTTATTGGAGCCATCTCCGTTTTTCGTCCCAATTGCTTCATCTATGCACTCTGTCTCACTGTTGCTCCCATCGTTTATATTATCTGGCTCTGCAATATTGCTGTTATTTTGTACCACAATAGTCTCCTCCTCCACACTACTGCTGCGGTTCTCTAAACTATCTGTTCCTGAGTTTTGGTCGTTATCCAATGTTGTCTTTTCCCAGTCCGCATATATCACTGGTAGCCTGTCTGTGAATGATAATCTCTGACTCGGGAATGTTTTTCATCAGTTTAGTTATGTTCTCTAACATTAATCTGTCATCTTTGCAAACCCAGTAAATTCCTTGCCTTTTTATGCATCCTGGAGCTAATTCTGTACAGCCTAGGTGAAATCTTATGTTACAAATGCAGCACGTTACGCCTGCATTACGTCTTCCCAGTACTCCCGAACACTCGCCACACCTCTCCATTGTCTGATGTATTGTGTTGTATTTGAGGTTCACTGTGTGGATCACTTGTTGATGTCAGTCCTTTTAACTCTTTATAAAATTATATGTATATATATTTATATGTTTAATATTTATAATATTATATGTATACCTGTTACGGCCCTCTTGGGTCGCAACTGGGTTCTTTCTCTGATGTTAGTAGAGTTTGGGTATCCGGCCCCAAGCTAGTAGTGGCTTTCAAGGGGTGCGTTCCGTAACGCAAGTAAATTAAAGGGGAAGGGATAAAACTGCACTTAAACTTAATATATAATTACCATCACCAATAAATAAATATATAAATTATCACGGGGGGGGGGGGGGGGGTATAAACACTATAATATACAATATGGCCTTCCTCTGAAGACGCGGAGTGTTCCACGATGCTCAACGATGCTTAGCCCTTGGTCCTCTTGTGGCCTCACGATGAATCCTTAGATTCTCCTAGCGAGTCTACCCCGGCCACAGGCCAGCCAAATCACAGTCCCACTGGGTGCACCGTCGTGGAGGCCGTCAACCACAAATCCAGCCTGTAGCTGGCAGGTTCCAATCAGCAACGCTGCGTAGGCCACTCCACGACCGATACTAGGGTTGCGAGCCCTAGGCAGGAGCCTCGTGTGATTCCACAGATCACTCTCCTCACCACAACACCCCAGTGGCTAGTCTTCTCCACTAGTCAGCCCCGGGTACGACAATCCCTGGTTCTGCCACTTCACAGGCAGGCTAACACAACAGTGTTCATCCGGGGGGAGGGGGGGGGGTGACTCACAGCTTCAGCAGCAAATGCGTGGAGGTTCTACGGCTGCCTTGGGTAGACTGATCCAACTTCCATTACAGCAGTCCCAGGTCGACTCTGTAATCAGACACGTCATCAGTACTAGTTACACTCTAGGGCACCTCACTTACAGGCTTAGATGCAAACGCCCACCTATCCACTCCATAGATGGCGTTGCTGTCCAAGCACTACCTCCCCAGAGGTCAGCAGCGGCTACGTCACGAGCTGATTAGGACGGGAAACTAGCCCTTGTGGCCAGTATATCTCGTCCTCACTAGATGGCGTCGTCCATTTGGAGGGGGTTTCGGGAGCTGACCCACAGATGGCGCGGTCGTCACTGCTCCGTGCTCGGACGCTGGGCTCGGGTCCGTAACAATACCGTATATTTGTAATATTATGCATGTTATTTTGTTCAAACTTTATGGCAGGTACTTAGCGTAGGGTAGCGAACATCTAGAAGTCTGCTGATTTTATTGGATGAACGTTCGCATAGCAACACATATTGCTATACCAGCGTTCCTGTCTTCTTTAGTGGCATCTGACAATCTGGTGAAGGAAATCCTACCAGAGTACCTAGTTCAACAGGCAGGGGTACATGATCCCAGGAGATAGTATGCACATCTTGCATACTATCATGCAAGATGTGTGGCTCCTCTTGCATGATAGTATGATGATAGATGGAATTACTGGTGTCAATTTCACTTTGCCTCAGATCTACAAGATCTTGTTGAAGTTCTCGGTGTACTGCTGCTCTCAGATTGCTCATTGACAATCCAAGGTTACACTCAACGGCTCCTTTAAAGGCAGATTCTTTGGCTAACTTATCAGCTCTATCATGCATTCGGAGGCCAACATGAGATGGAGACCACATGAAATGGACTCTGTTACCATCCTTAAAAATTTTGTTGTATTTGTGTCTAGCTTCGGACACGAGCATGTTACAGTTATGTCTTAAAGAGTTGAGAGCATTTAAGGATGATAAGGAGTCACTTACAATTAATGTATCAAGTTTGGAGACTTGTGCACATTTCAGTGCAAGGAGCAAGGCAAATAATTCGGTCTGAAGAGTAGAGGCCCAGTTGTTTATACGGACTCCCCACTCAAAGTACAAGCCATCGCCCATTGTCAGGACAACTGCACTTCCAGCTGCACCCGTGGTGCGGTGTAGACTACTCTGTCTAGACGTCTGAGCACTGGTTGTTGTTGCTCTTGTAATTTCTCTATTCTTGAACATGCGGACGTTGCATAGTTGAACAGGTGATGATGGAATAGGCTTAATCTCCTTCTCTAGGGAGATTCTCGTGACAGTATTGTGTCAATTTTTATTATTTTTTTTTTTTAAATTTTGCCCCGAGGGGCGAGTTTATTGGGCAGCGCCACTACCTTAGTTTAGTTGGGTTCGAGATCGACCACAAGTACAGTTTCTAAATTAAGCAGCTGTCATATGTGGAGAGCTAGTGTCATAATTTATATGTTTGTCCTGCACTCCGCCCCCCATCCAGTGGGCAGCGGTGGATAGGTTACAATCACTTAGTTACTACCTACAGTTAGCAAACTGGGGATATTTGGCTAAAAAATCTGGTAGCAGATCATTTTGAATGAATTATTTACATCTCCAGAACATTTGTTATAGAATTATCTCTGAATTCACGTATCTTTTCGCACTCGAGATGGAGTAGTATGTAACTGTAAACATTTTTTGTTAATTTTGCTAGAAATTACCTACTTAAAATTACCTTTTCAAATTCAAATTCAATTCAAATTCAAATGTTTATTCAGGTAAAGTACATACATATAGGGTGTGATACAAATACTGATGAATTTATAGATAGAGCTAGTACATACAATGCATACCTGTGCAAAAGTAAAGTACATAAATATTATATTAAGGACCTGCCCGAAACGCTATGCGTGCTAGTGGCTTTACAAGAATGTAAAATCATCATTGCTATGTACCTTCGTAACCCCAAGGTACTTTCTTGTATATAAATATATAAATGAATAAATAAATAAATTGGGGCGGCGGATCGGTGGAGTTAGCGACTTAGTGTGAGTGTACAAACAACGTGGCGGCGGTGGTGGCGGGTGTTTACAGGAGCTGGAGGCTGACCAAGGCACTCTGACACTCAGCCTCGACCTCACACTCGCCTCCACACACCACCTCTCACTCTCACCTGCAAGAGGGAGTCTCCACTTCTTTCGTCTCACACGTAATTTAAAAATTGACAAAAATTACAAGAATAGTTTGAATAGGGAAGATGAAAGGGCATCACAACATAATGTTGCCACCTCCGTCGCTTTTGAATTAACTATTTAGTTTGTATTTACTCGTGTATAAGGTGCTTTGGGCTGTATTAGTAGAGATTTTGGTGCATAAATAATACAGCTTCAAACCACTAACATGCACAGCTTTATGGGTCGTAGACCCTATTAATTTGTTTAGTTTAATTTAAACTTCGTTCTGTTTTTGTTTTGTTTTGTTTTTTTTATTTATATTACACGAGTTCTTACATTCATGTAAAGCCACCAGCACGTGTAACTTTTCGGGCAAGTCCTTAATCCTAATTTTCCCTGGAATATGACCCGCCAAATTCTTTAACAGCCAGGAACCCACTCACTGCTGGGTGAACAGAGGCTACAGTTAGAGATTGGTGCCCAGTAACAAACCAAACAAGCTTCACTACCACTAGAGGATTTCTACTGAAATCACAGAAAGTTTGGAGGCCCTACTGAAGCCAAGTTTTTATGTATAACCCACAAGGGCTGTGACCCACTCATAGTCCTAGTGGATTTTCTCATTGATATATATCACAATAATTAATGTAATTTGTGTTTCTGAAGTTGGGACGTAAGGTATGGGACCACTCTGCTCTTCCACCCGAGAACTTGTGGGCCATACTCTGCCCGAAACGCTTTGCGTAATAGTGGCTTTAGGCATTGTATGTACTAGCTCCATCTATAAATCGATCAAATTATGTAAAATCTCTTGTATGTATGTACCTTACCTGAATAAACATTTTATTTTTATTTTTTATTTTATATGTAAACGGACTGGCTTCAGACTAGCCGTGATTTTAGTAGAAATCCGGTTACATGACTCGCAAGTTTTCGGTGGTCTAGTGGTAGAGTACATGACTAGCAATATCGTGGTCATAAGTACTAGTTTGCTAGTACGTGTACGACATTGCTAGTATGTGGACTAGCAATGTCGTGCCCACCTCATAGTCCTGGTGGATTTTCTCAAGTCACTTAATGTTATTCATTATATTTATTTTACTCCTATTAGGCCCCACTTCTACTGTACTATAGGATGGACATAAATTCGCTTGAATGTACACAAAGAAGGATGACAGTGCCAAGAACAAGGAGCCTCCCTTATGATTATATTATCATTAAAAAAAACTTTATTTGTTCTGGAAATGGAAAGTGAAGGCTCTGGATTGTCTGTCCAGCCACAACTAATGATTTCTATAAATCGGTTATTAGTAAAGCTTCTCAATGTAAATCTGCATTATTTCCAGGTGTTGTCGGGTAATGGAGTAATGGCACAGGTGTCTACCCTAGTTCAAGAAGTCCTCTCCCGCAAATCTGCCGGGCAGACCATTACCTCATGCAAGAAATGGGCTGCATTCATTGTTTTATTCATTGCTGTGCTAGTACATGACCTGTGAGTTTTCTTCTAATTTTGTGATGAATCTGATGATGAATATAAGTTAATACTGTATTGGCAAGTACATAGCATCCAGAGCCTTAAATAGTGTTTAGCTTGGATTATTACCATTTGTTCCGGTACAACAGGCTTGTGTATGGAAGGGAAAAAAGTTTCTGAAGTAAAGAGAGAAAAGTTGCAACTATAAATTAATGAACAAAATAGTTTGAAACAGAAAAAAAAATAATATAAAATATATCACTAGAAAAAAATTAAAATTACCCTAATATTTTATGGATAAAAATTGAAAATGCACAGCAGTGTAATATAATACAGTAAAATGTTTATAATGTGCAGAGCTCTCTTTTGACTGGTAGGATGAGGCTCGGTAGTTGCCGGCCTTATATGTGGAATTATTAGAATTTACCACCTTTTGATTCATTATTCTGAATCATAAAGAAAAATACCTCCTGTGAAATTTTTAAATAATAATAAACAATATAAATGTGCCTTTAAATATACATGAACTAACTACTGTACCATTTTTGTGGTTTTCATAAAATAAATTTCTTTCAGAATCTTGTACAGTAGACTACAGTATATTCTTTTCTATATGCAATACTGATTAAGGATAATGTGTCAAAAATTATTGTTAAATGATACATCACACTTCATTAATGCATATAAAGCCAGTTCCTACTGTAAGTGCAATGTGGTACTGTACATTGTAATAAACTATAGTGCCATGGGTACATATAGTACTTGTATACAGTAATGTAAACAGCATATACAGTACACAGCATATACAGTATTAGAGGGAGCCGGTCGGCCGAGCGGACAGCACACTGGACTTGTGATCCTGTGGTCCTGGGTTCGATCCCAGGCGCCGGCGAGAAACAATGGGCAGAGTTTCTTTCACCCTATGCCCCTGTTACCTAGCAGTAAAATAGGCACCTGGGTGTTAGTCAGCTGTCATGGGCTGCTTCCTGCGGGTGGAGGCCTGGTCGAGGACCGAGCCGCGGGGACACCTAAAGCCCCGAAATCATCTCGAGATATCTCAAGCTATGTGAAAGATGCAACTCTTTATCCTAACCAGAAATATATAAACTCAAGACAACCCACCGAGTCCTTCAAGGCTGATTAAAAGAAAACATGAATCATGCAGTGCTTTAATATTTATGAATAGGTCATATTTTTAACGGATTGGTAAATTGTTAAGAAATGAGAGGTATTAGGCGAGAGGATGAGTTGGCAGTACAGTAATGTAATGAATGGTGCTTGTCTTCAGGAAAGACGGTGGGAACCTGAGTGGTCGGAGCAAGTTGTGGTGGTGGACATGCCTGGTCCTCTGTGTCGTAGCAACTGCTGCCTTAGTCAAGCTCACCTTAAGCTATGCAATAAACTTTTTCATGCTTAGTACCATAGAAGTGAATGACAAGCAACGGTCCCTTCTCTCTATAAATGAAACAGGTATATACCATTTGATGTTATGTTTTATAATAATGTTAGCTTATGTTAATATTAATTTGTTATGGCAAATAGGATCCATTGTTTTAACATTAACTTTAAGCTTGTTTTCTTGCAAAAAAGAGCATGGAAATGGGGAAGTTGCACTTTGAAATCACTTGCAATAAGTATACTGTATTATAAAAAAAATCTTCGAAATATCCTTGTATAATAGGTGTCTCCTATGGCAGCAAATTTGTGGTTGATTTTGTATCTTTGGAACAAACATGGAGGATTAAGCATAATCTCAACTATTCCTCAACATACTTAATATTCATAAATATTAAATACTGTAAGTACAGTATTAAATTGACATTGGGCTTATGTCAATAAATTCCTTTTTAGATGTTGGATTTAAACCAGCAACACCCAAGAAATTGAACTCCACACCAGTTGCTAACAAGTCAGTCTCTCTCTCGTCTTTGTTCAATGCTACATTACGTGGCTCATCGCCCATGAGCCCCCCAACAGCTGTCTCGCCTGTTAATATGTCTACGGCGTCTTGGGGAAACCTCTCCTGTCAGGGCTCCCCAGCCATGCAGAGTCCAGGATCATCTGTTGATAGTCCAGGTAAATCGTGATAATTATGTGTGTTGTTTATTTAAAAAAAAATTTGTTTTTGTCAATTTGGTAGAGATCATTTTTCTGTTTTTTATTAATATAATTGCTGGCTCTGTGATGCCAGATATACAGATAGGTTTTATTTATAACAACTTATAGTGTATCTACAAATATTACATTTTTCAGCTAAATTTTAATAATAAAAGTCTTTTATGTATGACAGTATAAATGGTACAACATACTCATTAACAAGATAAAAATGTTACCTGAACTTGTAATATAAAGGGGGAAAATTGTCCATGAATTCTAACAAATTCGGTATTTTAGAAGAAACACTAAATTTTGTTTCAGTGGGAAACAATCCAAGAAAATTACCTTTTGGATTATATTTATTAAATTATGTGCTATTCAAATACAACCAATATAATGTAGAGTGCCTTATGGCTCTAAGAAGAATTCAACATCCTGTACATTGTTATAAGGGCAGGAATGTAGGAGGTAACAAAAGTTTCTAGAATAAAAACCAATGTATAGTGAAGCCTGTACTGTACATTGCTACCAAGTATGCATAGTTTTGTGTAACTGGTTTAAAATTGCATGTTAAGCCTGATACTTTTGGTTATAATTAGAATAGTTCTAGTGAAATATTCTGCTGGATAAGGGTGGGTGTAGGCTGAAAGGAGAAATGTTTTTGATTGTCACTACTACTTCTTGGCAACACATGCGTACTGAGTTGTATATATTTGTAGTTTTCAAGTTGTTGATTATGGTAAGATAACATTACAGTTCAGTATACAGAAGATTGTCTGAAAAAGTGAACAATATCACTTATTGCAATAAAGAAGAATTTTGTGTTGGTGACGAAGTGTCTACTTTCATGGCCAAAGGGTTAAGAAAGGATGATTTTGTTGAATAAATAAAATATGTATAGGTTTTAAACTGAGTTGACATTAACAACAACAACAATAAGAATAATCTGAAGAAGAAGAAGAATGTTATAAACTTGTCATCTTTACCTTAGTAACTAACTTTGAATCATTTTAACAGGTCTGAACTTCAGCTTGACAAGCAGCAGCGGTGGATCTGTTACGGCTAACTCTTGGGCATATCATTGCAACCAGTCATCTTTACTGAATTCTTCCTATAACATTATGAATGTGAGATAAAACTAAATTTTTTTATATCGTCTTGATTCCATTTTTGTGACTACAGTACCTATAAGAGCTCGGTAATCCCAATTTCGGTAACCTGAATCAATTTATGTTCGAGTAATTAAGTACACAGTGAGTGTTTTGAATTTTGTGGTGCAAAAACTTGCAAATTTGTTCATTTTTAGACATTCCTGGTAAGAATTTTTTTTAAGTCAAATGTTTGGCTAACTCAAATGGGGGTGGGCCCCATGTGATTAGGATTACTGAGCATAGCTAGTACAATACTATAATTGCGTAACAATCTTTTAGAAAGTTGCCCACCTTCAGTGATTTATAGTTTTAGCATTCACCTAAAATATAATGCATACACAACAGAAATGTTAATGCTACTTTGCATGTGAAATCAATTTTTAAATATTGGAATAAATATGCGTACAATGGAAATTTAATTGGGAATCCTTATTAGGTGTCAAAATGCCTTGTTGCTTTAAAATATAATTGGAGCATAATAAATATTAAATAATAACAAATAAAATATCACTTGCCCATTCAAAATGTCATTGACAATGTTATGTATGGATAAACAAGAACTACCACACTCCATCAGTCATCCACAGTCATCCACTGCTTCCTAAGACCAGGTGGAGAATGCTGCTCATGAATTATATTCATTACATTATCTCTCCATGCAATCACTTATATCCAGCCTTGTTCGTTACCCCTATCCTGTGTATTGTCTACACTCTCCTTGCCCCCTCACTCATTCACTCACTGTATTTACCCATCTTCTTCATGGCCTTCCTCTTCTCCTACCTTCAAATTCACTTAAATGCACTCCCTTCATTAGTCTAGTATTATCCATTCATTTAGCATGCCCACACCATCTCTGCTCTCCTCAATCTTGCAGTTTACAGATTTTTCTGAAGGGAGCCCCTTTGGCTTCCTGGAGCTATTGGGCTAATATGCAATTCATTAGACCACGGCATTACTCATAGGAGTTCAGCCTACCGGGGACCGCGAGCCAGAACCTGGCCCCCCTCAGAGAGGCACAGGAGCAATGGTCCTGGAAAACCCCCCCTGTGGTTGGGGATTTTCTTTGTCATTGACCAGGGTTAGGCACCCAGAAAGGTAGGCATAACAAAACAGACCCCACGTGGTAAGAAAATTGCAACCGAAAACCAAACAGAGGCAGGGGGAAGGGGGGGAGCCCCCCGTGCTGGTGACCCAGCCTTTCCAGTTCGTTGGCTGATGCAAACCAGGGCTGTCTTCATCTCTGGCCTCGATTTCCTACACAGTGTTTTGCCTTAGTGGTGTCCTCTGCTGTTCGTGGTTTGGTGTTGTGGCCAGGTGTACCTGAAGTGTACCGGGGCTGCATGCACTTAGGGCAGCTTCCCCTAAGTGCCCTATGAGTACTACCCTTGCATATTAGGGTTCTCTTCCCTGGTGCATTTGGGACGCCATTTCTGTAGGGGTTCTTGCTGCCCGGCATCTACCCTGCTCTTGGGGTCAGCTGGGGTTTTGTGGTTCTTGTTTGGCCTTTGGTAGGACTTGGTATTGTTGCTGATTGTATTGCTGTACTGTACTGTATATATATTGTAAAGGTGTTTCACAGCCAGCCTACCTACGCAGCGTCCAGTTCCTGTTTCCTCTGGGGACGTTGTACTTTTGCGGGTTTTTTATTTTCTTTTTTTATGCTTTGCCTGGTATGGCTATTGGACCACTTATAATAATTTGGTGGCCTTCTGCTAGGCCCCCGTGATTGTACACATCACAGGGGTTTCAGTTTTGATCTTCCCCCCTTGTTAGCTTTGGGTCCCGGTTACCTTACCTTGAGGTTACCCATGGAATGATTTCGGGGCTTAACCTGAGGGGAAATCTAGCTCTAGTAAATAATAATGTTAAATGTTTCGAAGGACCATTCTTAATATTGAAAAATTACAGAACCATTGCCTATGGATCTCTTTTTTTATTAAATGCAAAATTGAAATTGAATAAATCTTACTAAATGAAATGTAAATTTATATTAATTCTAGAGCTATCTCCATACACAATCTTTGGGGGGGGGGGGGTAAATTTATATAGTATGCATATACATATGGTTAAAGTATTAACATTATTTTGCGTGAGCGCTGCAGACTTTGACGTCATGGGGCTAATGGTGCGGGCGAGCGTGCGACGACGCCTAAGCGTGTATACTCGTTTCAGTTTTCTCGCCTTAATTCTCATGCTACATCGTTCGTTTTGGTATCATCGTGTTCGCAATTAACACTATCGCGCATCCCACGAGTGCGCCGCAAACTTTGACATCATGGAGCCAATGTTGTGGGCGAGCGTCGGCGACGCCTAAATGTGTATACTCGTTTCAGTTTTCTCACCTTAATTCTCGTGCTACATCGTTCGTTTTGGTATCATTGTGTTCGCAATTAAATTCCCTGCAGATGTATATGCATATAATGTACACAAGCCTGGCGAGACTCCCCACAGCAAAGCCTAAAGGCGGAAAAGTTACCCGTGAGCGCATAAAATTAGTAAAATGTTTATACTCGTTTCAGTTTTCTCACCTTAATTCTCGTGCTACGTTGCTCGTTTTGGTATCATTGTGTTTGCAAATGAATTCCCTACAGGTGTATATGAATATAATGTACAAAAGCCTGGCATGCCTCCCCTCAGGAAAGCCTAAAGTTACCCGTAAACAAGCACCAATTTGTGCTCGTTTACGAGCAACCGGCAGGAATAAAAGAGAAGGTGCTCCAGTGGATAAGGGAGTACTTAAGCAACAGGAAACAGCAAGTAACAGTGAGGGGGGGAGACATCAGAGTGGCGAGATGTCGCCAGCGGAGTCCCACAGGGCTTAGTACTTGGACCCATCCTGTTTCAAATATATGTAAATGATCTTCCGAAGGGTATAGACTTGTTCCTCTCAATGTTTGCTAATGATGCAAAAATTATGAGAAGAATCAAGACGGATGAAGATAGACAGACTACAGGGTGACCTGGACAAACTGGAGGAATGATCTAGAAAATGGCTGCTAAAGTTCAACTGAAGAAGTGTAAGGTAATGAAATTAGGCGAAGGGAGCAGGAGGCTGAACATAAGGTATCATCTGGGAGGTGAAATCCTGCAAGAGTCAAATAGAGAGAAAGATCTGGGGGTTGATATCACACTGAACCTGTCCCCAGAGGTCCACATCAAAAGGATATCATCAGCAGCATATGCTAGACTGGCCAACATAAGAACTGCCTTTAGAAACTTGTGTAAGGAATCGTTCAGGACCCTGTATACCACTTACGTCAGACCAGTCCTGGAATATGCAGCTCCAGCCTGGAGTCCATACCTAGTTAAACACAAAACAAAGTTAGAGAAGATTCAGCGGTATGCCACCAGGCTCGTCCCGAAACTGAGAGGTATGAGCTACGAGGAAAGGCTAAAGGAGCTGAACCTCACATCCCTGGGAAAACAGAAGAGTAAGGGGAGACATGATAACCACCTACAAAATTCTCAGGGGAATTGACAGGGGTGGACAAAGACAAACTCTTTAGCATGGGTGGGACACGAACAAGGGGACACAGGTGGAAACTTAATACCCAGATGTGCCACAGAGACTTTAGAAAGAATTTTTTCAGTGTCAGAGTAGTTAATGCACTAGGCAGTGATGTGGTGGAGGCTGACTCCATACACAGTTTCAAATGTAGATATGATAGAGCCCAGTAGGCTCAGGAATCTGTACACCAGTTGGTTGACAGTTGAGAGGCGGGACCAAAGAGACAAAGCTCAACCCCCACAAGCACAATTTGGTGAGTACAATTAGATGAGTACTTGTATGGTGATCAGGTGGCTTCGTTTATGGTGTCCCACCTGCATGTTTTGTTTCGGTGGCGGTATGAAGTCTCCTGGCGGTCTTTTTTTCTTCTTCTTCCTTAGGTTGTCTTTGATTTCGGAACGGGTTGTTTTGTCCTTTCTCTCTTGGTTGTTTCAGGACCGTCGTCTTATGCCAAATACTGTTGCCTTATATCGTGCAGTGCTGGCAGAGCCGCTCTGGGTGGATGTTACTTCCGCTCCGTTTTGCAAGCTGTCTCGTGCATTGTCTCGTGCCTGAGCTGTCCTGGTCGTTGGACAGGGTGCTCTCTCTTCTCTCCTGTCCTAGGTTCATGGTGGCCTCTGAGGGGTCAGATTGGGGAGCTTCATGCTCTCCTCCAGCACAGGGGTTTTTGCTCTTTTGGTCCTGGTGGTAGGTTTATTAATTTGCAGCCTTCTTCTTCTTTTCTGGTGAAGAATGAGCCAACAGCTTCCTGGAGGGGTCCTTGGGTGGTTGATGCTTCGTTTCCATCCCTTCTTGCTCCTTCTTATCTCAATCCATTCTTTCCCGTCTTCTTTCCAACCCTTTTTATCCCTTTTCTTTCTATTCCTTCTTACATCTCTTCTTTGCATCCCTTCTTACCCATTGTTCTTTCTATCCCTTCTTACCCCTCTTCTTTTCATCCCTTCTTATCCCCTCTTCTTTCCATTCCTTCTTAACCCCCCCTCTTCTTTCCATCCCTTCTCATCCCCTCTTCTTACCTCCTCTTCCATGCCTCTTCTCCCTTTTGTCCTCCCCTCTATTCCACTCCCCTCTTCCCCACCCTCTCTCCTCCCTCCACCTCTCAAAATTTATTATTATGAAGTGCTGTAACTGCTGAAGAATTCTATGTGGAGAAACAAATATTTCTGACTTCATGGAAATTGCATGGGGGGTGGTCTATGAATGGAGATATTTCTTAAAGCAATTCCACCAACTGGCCTATGACACTCCCTGCCCAGCATGTGTCATCTTGGAAAGTTGGGTGAGGCTAGCCCCAAGTGTCTGGCCTCCAACCCTTGGACAGGCAGGCAGAGTCTATGTTATAGATATAGATGAGTGGGTTGGGTCATTTATTTATTATTCCTATTTATTAAACTAAATTGTGCATGTTGCCTTACTGAGTAGGCTGTTGTACCATGTGGTTAATCTTAATGAATATTATATTGGTATTATATGTTGTAGTTGCTATGATAATTTTATAAATGCTCTACACACATTAAAATAGTGAAAGTGATTGTTTCAATATTTCTTAACCCCTAATCAAGTCATGACATAGCAGGAGTGGGCTTGTGTCATGACTTGATAAGGCTCCAGGATGGAGTGAAACATTTTCACCTTCATGTCTTTTCATGTGAGGGTGTTCATATGTGCGTGTTAGGTTACTTATTTGTGCATAGTTTTATACTTATTTATTTCAAATTCCAGAGCCCACAGCAGCATTCCTTCTCACAATCTCAGTTATCGGACTCGCTTCTTGGTCCCCGGCCCAGCAGCAGTGCTAGCAGTCCGGTCTCTCCTAAACTGCATCGTAATCCTATCTGTAATGAAGCAGAACTCTTCGCCTATTTATATCAACACAAAGAACGGAAAAAACACCAACAGATCAGTAAGTGCAGTTGTGTTTGTGTATGTAATGACCTAAGTGTAGTTACAGGATGAGAGCTATGCTTGTGGTGTTCTGTCTTCCCAGCACTCTGTCATATGATGCTTTGAAACTACTGACAGCTTTGGCCCCCAACACCACTTCACTTAACATTTTCCAACTGTCAACCACTGTTTGTAAAAGTGAATTTTCTTGTATTTCTTTGACAACTTTGTTTAGTTAGCTTAAATCTGTAATCTCTTGTTCTTGAAGTTCCAGGTCTCGGGAATTCTCCTTATCAATTTTGTCATTTCGTATGTAGTGATCATATCAGCTCTTTTTCTTCTATCTTCTAGTTTTGGCATGTTTGCCTCTAATCTCTCATCGTAGCTCTTGTCTTTCAGTTCCTGGAGTCATTTAGTTGCATGATTTTATGCCTTTTCCAGTTGATGTGCTTCTTAAGATATGGGCACCTTACAACTGCTGCATATTCCAGCTTTGGTCTCACAAAGGTCTTGAACAATTTCTTTAGTATTTCACCATCCATGTATTTAAAAGCAATTCTGAAATTGGAAAGTGTTGCATAGGCTCCTCACACAATGTTCTGTATTTCGTCCTCAGGTGATAGTTTTCTATTTAGAATTGCCCCCTAGATCCCTTTATCAGAATTTTTTAAAGCTTTTTCACATAATTTGTAGGTTGTGTGAGGTCTGTTTTCTCCTATTCCACATTCCATAACATGGCATTTATTCACTTAAATTTGATTTAATGTGAATAAATGGAATGTAAGTGTATGGAGTGGTGCTCCATACACTTATTTTGCCCAGATCTTCTTGAAGGGCATGACAATTGTCTAAGTTTCTTATCCTCAACAGTATCTTATCCACAAACATTTTTCATATAATTCTGTGTTCCATCTGATAGTGTTTATGTAGACAATGAACATCACCGGTGCCAGAACTGAACCCTGTGGTACTCCACTTGTGACATCTCTCCAGTCTGATATAGTGCCTCTGATTACTGCCCTCATTTTTCTGTCAGAAATTTATTTGTCCTCTCTGAAGCTTTTGAAATTAGAAGGCTCTCTTTGTCACTCCTCCAATATATTCCAGTTTCCAGAAAAACCTCTTACGAGGAAATTTGTCAAAAAGGCTGCTGCTTTTTTTTTTTGTCCTTCGATAGATGCAGTCAACCCAATCATCTCTTTCCTGTAAAATCTCTGACTTTATCATAGAAACAAAGTAAATTCGTTACACAGGATCTTCCTGATCGAAAATCGTACTGTCTGTTATTACATGATTTTTTCCAGGCATTTACCCATTTAACTATAATTGTTTTTCCAATATTTTGATTACTATACTTGTCAATGATACAGGTCAATAATTAAGAGGGTCTTCCCTGCTGCCACTTTTGTAGATTGGAACTATGTTAGCCTTTTCATATATATGTCAGGATCTCTGTACTCAGGGATGCCTGAAAAATCAATTGAAGTGGAATGCTGAGCTCGGGTGCAAATTCTCAATTTAGTTTGGCATTGTAACACATTTATTGGATTTAAATGTTTAAATATAGTATACAGTACAGTAACAACAGCATTTTCCATATCAAAGTCAGCAAATGAGTTATGTGCTCCTCTTGTGTTAATGATATGGTAGATAAATGCTTCATAAAGCTGTCTTCGGTGCCTGCTGTTTTAGTAGTCTTGCAGTTGATGCTTTTGTGGCTAGTTCCCTTGAGTTGGCACCTTGGTTCCTCTAAGGTGTCTTAGGGGATGTACAAATGTAGGCATACATGATGTTAGTCACTTGGGTTAAGAAAGTAGATTTTTTCCTTGGTACACTTTATATACCATCACAAGTCAAGCCAAGCCTGGGGCTAGGCGTGGGGAGTAGAGGAACTCCCAGAACCCTATCTAGCAGGTATCAAGCAAGTATCTCTCAGAACCCGAGGTGAAACTCCATCTGGGCATGTGTGTGTGTGTGTGTGTATGTGAATATTTATCTGTTTATTTTAGTGATTAAATGGTACATTATTGCAGTGTTACACAGACAGATTGCTTTTCGGGCAAATGTTTCACACATTCACAAGATTTCCAGTTGAACAATGCAAGTGGTTCAAGACTGTACCAGTGCATTGGATCTGCTTTATTTTATCTCTACTCTAAACTTGGAATAAATATTGAAGCCGTAGAACAGAACTGAACCGAAACCCTTGAACTCTTTTGAACACCTGCTTCATCATACAGCTTCAATAATTTATTCATAGATTCATCACGTTCTTGTGATTTCATTATGCAAATTGAATTACTGTATCCTTTTCTGAGGGGAGCCCCTTCGGCTCCCCGGAGCTTATCCAGGCTGGTATGCTAATGTCAGACTTTGCCATCAGTCATGTGGATGGAGTTCTATGGGTCTACCGGGGACCACGAGTCAGAACCTGGCCCCCTCAGAGAGGCAAGGGGGCAATGGCCTATAGAAACCCTGTGTGGTTGGAAGCATTCTATGTCTGCCATTGACCGGGTCAGGCACCCAGAAAGGTAAGCGTCTCAAAACAAACCCCTATTCTGGTGAAAATTGCTACCACTAGCTGAAAAAGTGGATAGAACTCCCCTACAAGAAATGAGCAAACGATCATGACATCATATGTCACTGCGCCGCTGTCTGCGCAGCTCCCTTCTTCCTGGGAGGGAAAAGGGGGAGCCCCAGACCTGCCGCGCCGGCTATCCACCATCAGTTCTTCGGCTGATGCTAGAGGCTGAGGTCGTGTGTTCCAGCTCAGGTGGTTGTTTCAGCACCTAGAGTGTGGTGACTGTCTTCTAGGTGGTGCGTGAGCCAGGAGTGATTCTCCCGTACTCGGGCTGCATGTGCCTAGGGTTTCCTTCCCTAGGTGCCCTGTAAGTACTGCCCTTGGGGCTTGTGGCCACCTTCCACAAGTTCCTTGGGTTCTGCCCCTGCTAGGCCGTTTACTGCTTGGTTTTTGGTCGCCCTTTGTGTGCTCGGGGTGTTCTGTCTCCCTTGTTCGCCTTAGGGTAAGGGGCAGTTTTGCACTGGTAGGGCGCAGGGTACTGCGCAGCTTGTTTTCACCAATCATGGCGGCTGGCTCTGTTCCGCCTGGGTACGCTGTCCTCTTGTGGGGTTTTCTTTTTCTTTTTGTTTATCTGCCTGGTGGGGGTCTGCCTTTGTTCTTGCCCCCTATGTCCCCTGTGTGCCAAGTATTCTTCCTTCCAGTGGTTTCCCCTGCTAGGTCCCCGTGAGTGTACATGTCCTGGGGGTTCAGTTCTTAGAAGGTTGTTTGGTAGATTTGGGTGCCAGTTAGCAGTACCCTGCCTGGGATTACCTGAGCACGAGTCCTATTATAGTAAATGCTCAGGACCCTGGGAAACCCCTGGGGGCGCGCGGGCCCGATGGATGTGACCCCGGAGTTCCCCATAGCTTCCAGCGAGTTTGAGGGTCGGTGACATCTATGGCCTGGAGTCCTGCGAGTTTTGTTGCTTGTTGTGACTCGGTTACCCAGTCTTATGCTGACTCTGTGGGTGCAGGCAGCAAGGGCATTGCACGTTGAGCTTCGATGGTGGGAACACACTCAGTTGTTTGCTCCCCGGAACCCCCAAGGCTGCCCCGTTTTAGTTGGTGTTGGGGCTTGGGGGTGTTGGTTGCTTCGGTTCCTTCCACGCCCCCTTGTCTTTCCCCTGTTGTGGTCTAGTCTGGTCCCCCCTTCCTACGTGCATCCGGATCCTTACCATCTGTGGGTTCGGGGTCGGGGCGGGGCTTCGTTAGTTTTGAGACTTGGGCGATCTTGGGAAATTCCTCTTCCGGGGGTAGCGACGGGGGCATTCGGCATCCGTCAGCACATAGATGATTGCCCCTATTTCGACCCGTCCAGTCCCACTCATATGCATGTCCAACCCATGCTCGAGTCGATCAAGGGGCCCACCTCATCCATATTACGAGGTATGATGGTTGAGGTGCAGGTTATGTACTCACCTAGTTGTGCTCACCTGGTTGTGCTTGGGGGATTGAGCTCTGGCTCTTTGGTGCTGCCTTTCTGCCGTCGGTCGCCTGGTGTGCAGGTTCCTGGGCCTGCTGGGCTCTATCATATCTACATTTGACCCTGTCTGGAGTCAGCCTCCACCATTTCTCTGCCTTCGCCGAGAGAAGTTACTACATGTTGCATGTTACATGTTGCGTGTTGCTGGTGCATGTGTGCATTGGTAACGTGTACCATGGTGACATGTGGTACTTGTTACTTTGTCAGGAGGTTGTGGGGTGACATTTTGCTGCAGTTTTGTGCCTGGCGTTGCGTGTTGGGGATTGCTTGTGGCGTTTTTTGTGGTCTTATCTGGGGTCCCTCTTTCCTTTCCCATCTTAGAGTGCCTGGCTTGGTCCTTCCATGTACAATGGTTTCTCTGTCCTCGCCTAGTTGTCCGCCCCTGGTTGTGCTTCCTGGGGTTGAGCTTTGGCTCTTCCGTCCTGCCTCTCTCCCGTCGCTTCCCTGACATCACCTGGGCTTTGTCATGTCTGCACGTGCAGCTGTGTGTGGGGTCAGCTTCCATCACTTCCCTTCCTCGTGCATTCCATTTGTTTACTACTCTGCCGCTGGAATGTTTCCTTCTTGCATTTCTTTGGCTTCTTTGGGCGCTCCTTCCGCCTGTGTCATATGGTGCGTGTGCAATTGTGTGCATTGATCTTTTTCTCGTTTTTCTCCTACACACGGTTGTGTGTTTTGTTTGTGCCTTTTGGCCCTCCTGTTGCTAGGTTTGGGTTCCTGTTTTCCTGGCTTGCCCTGCCTGTTGGCATTTTCAGGGTCTTGCAGTGTCCCTTCTCTGTAGTCTCGCGTCAGACCCGTAGTCTCCGATCTCCTGGCGAGCTTGCTCTCGTTGGGGAGTTTTCTGTTCAGCAGACGTTCCATCTCCTTCTTTGCCGGCTTGGGTTTCCGGCTCTGCTTGCTCGGTGGTCGCACCCGAGATCGTCCCGCGGCTCCGCCTCTTCCTGGGCTCGAATGAACCTTGATGGGGCTGGTTAGGTTCTGCCTCGAGTCTCTCACCTTCGGTTGGTGGTCAGGTGGCTTCGTTGTTGGTGTCCCACCTGCGTGCTTCTTCTTGGCAGCAGTATGGGGTATTTTGGCAGTCCTTCCTTTTCCTTCTGTCTCTTCTTAGGTGGCTACATTTGTTGACGTCAGCTTGGCTTTTCTGGTGGGGGTTTGGGGCCGTCATCTTGCCGCATACTGTCGCTTCGTTTCGTGCGGCGCTGGTGGAGCCGCTTCGGCTTGCTTCCGGTCTTGGTGTTGCATCTGCGCCGTTTGTAAGCGGTCTCATGCATTGTTTCACCTCCGGCCTGCTCTTGCTCCGCCTGAACCGTCCTGGTCTCTGGACAGTGTGCTCTTTCTTCTCCTCGGTTGGTTGTGACCCCTTCGGTTCAGGTTTGTTTCTTGAAGACTTTTCTTGTTGGCATTTGCCTCTAGGGGTTGGGTCGCTGAGCTTCTTGCTCTCCTCTGATGCAGGGGTTTCTGCTCCTTCGGTCGTGGCGATTGGTTTTTTCGGTTGCAGCTGTCTCCCTTTTTTCTGGCACGGAATGAGGCTGCTGCTTTCTGGAGGGGTCCTTGGTTTGTTGGTGCTTGTTGGTCAGGCCGGGGGTGCATCGTGTTTTGTGTCCGGTTGTGGCCCTCCGCTGTTATTTGCGCGCCACGGCTTCTGTGTCCGGGACGCGCTTTGGGTTGATCCGGTTCCGTTCCTCCCTGTTCGCTGGTGAAGGTCTCCCAGGTTATCCGCCGTGTTATTGCAGCTAGCCAGCCTGTGTTCTATCTCCGTGCCCATGACGTTCGTACATTCGCTGCTCTTGCTGCCGTCGTGGCAGCATGTCCTAGCTGACATTCGGGAGCATGGCTTTTGATGGTAGTACAATACTGTACACTCCCCAACTCAAAGTCGAGACAACTGGCTGCAACCGCCAACCCAAGGTGACACAGGCCCGAATGGGCCCGGGAACGACATGAGATATCGAGCAGCCGGTAAGCTCATAGAACTCCATTCACATGACTGACGCCAAAGTCTGACATTAGCATATCAGCCTGGATAAGCTCCGGAGAGCCTCCGGGTCTCACCCAGTAAATAGCGTTTCATTACATTCAATGTTGTTTTTTTTTTTTTTGAGATTTTGGCCTTACTTTCCAGTGTCTCAATCAGAAAGCACTAACACTATGAACAGTTCCCTGTGGGCGTACGGAACGTCGCCTCACTTGCAACTCTCCGACCATGGTAGTATCCTCCGCAAGAATGTCTACCAGGCTGCCACCAAAGACATTGGTAATTTGGATTTTCAATTTTTTTTTTCTCAAATATATAAGCTTTGTTATTTTCATTGTGTCCTACATGTTAGAATAACAAATTTCTTCATATTACTTTCATGATCTTAGTCAGCTCAGGAAGAAAATTTTGGCTTTATTTTTATCTGTAATGTTTATAACCTAAGAATACCGTATTTCCTGGAGTATAAGACACACCTAATTAAAAGAGATATTTGTGGATTTTTATTTTCTTAGCATATTTCATTTTACATTTATTGGAAGTGACTTTCAAGTACTGTAGTCTTGTAAGGGTAAAAACATGATTTTGTGCATGTAAATACAGTACAGTATATGTGAATGGTGGTTGACCAAAAACATGTGTCCTATGTGTCAGAAAATACTATATTTTTTTATCACTTATAGGAATTATTTGGTTGGTAACTTTTTATTCCTGATTTATTAAATTTGCTTCAAATGGTGAAATTTTTCAGTTGTCTTGGCATTGCAGTCTGATTATGTCTAGTTTTTCTTTATTTTTATTAAATTAATTAGAGCTTATGTTGATCTTCAGGCCAAGAAACAAATTCTGCCGACAGCAAGAGTGACGATTCCAAAACTTCCACCCTGTGCAGCAACACCGTCAGCAAAATATGGCGCAAAAGGAATGTCTCCCCAGAGCAACTCTTTCAGGTAATTTTCTGCTCACCAAGCCAATAGCTCAGGATCCTAAAAGAACACCAGGTCTTTGGCAATCAATGGTTTCCCATTGTTGGGGACAGGAGGTTTGCTAAATAATTTACTGAGGTACAACTAGGCCAAGACCTTCCACTGGATGTAACCTATAACAGTTGCCTAACTCCCAGGTACCTGTTTAAAGCTAGGTGAATTTTTATTTTTTTTATTTTATTTATATATATATAAAAGAAGGTACATTGGGATTGTGAGGATACATAGCATAGTAATAACATTCTTGTAAAGCCACTAGTACGTGCAGCGTTTCGGGCAGAATGAAGGAATGAAGTATAAAGAAAGTTGTCAAAATGTTTGTCAAAACAATACAGTAATTTGGGTCACCAAAATAGGCAATTATCCTTCGGCTAACTGGTAATTAGTGAGCTGCCTGCCACATTGACCACCAGGTGGCAGTACCAGCTACACAAGGTTGGAGGCACCTCATTTGTTGCTCTTGCTTTTTCCATGGAATCCACCTTGTTTTTATTTAGTTTTTTTTTTTTTTTTCTAAGGCTGGGCTGTCTCTGCCCTTCCATATTGTAGTTGTGTTGGGTCAGGCGAGTGCACACAAATTAGTCTTTTTATCATGACTATCCAATTATACCTTTCTTGTGTATCTTCACATGAATAAAGTATGTTAAATAAACAGCCTTCATATCAGTTGATCTATTTATTTATTTATGCATTTGGTTAAACCTGCTGCAAGAGTTTGGAAGTTTGGATTCCAGTAATTCTAATGTCCTGGTAATCCAGACGAGTTCATGTTTTCTACCTTTTAACCAGAATAGGAATTTGGATTATTGAGATTTATGCTAAATGAACACCCAGATATATTACAGTTCAGGTTCTTGACCTCTTTGACTCGAATAAATATTCAGGTTATTGAGATTTATTCTGAATGGGAAACCAAAATAAATTCAAGTTTGAGTTCTTGGCCTTTCATCATGAATCAAAATTTCAGTCAGTGAGATTTTTACCAAATGAAAACTTGAATAAATTTTAAAAATAAGTTTTTTGGACATTCCTAGTAAAAAAAATTGGCTAATTTGAATGGGAGAGGATCCTATATCATTTGGATTATCAAGCGCATCCCTCTTGTGAAACAGATTCTTTTAGTTATATACAGCACCTATTTCTGTTTATGACATTTGAGATCTTATTGTGCTTGACAGTGTAGAGAGAGATGACAAGAACCTGTGTAGGAAAGGGACAAACGTCAGTAAACATGTAAAAGTTAGCTTGAATACTGCCTAAGAATGCATCATCATTGGAAGGAGAGAACAAAATCTTGATTTATTCTTGTGCGGAACTTTACTTCAAATTCTAATCGTGAAAATCCACCAATTTTAAATTTTTGTATTTGTTTCTCTGATAGGTTAAGGTTCATGTGAGTATTCCAATGAAATTTTGTACGCAAGATTACCTCAATATTTTTGTTATGCTGAAGGATTTGGCAGATATTTATTGCCTTAATTTAATTACAGTAATGTAAATAGTTTACAGAAAATTTGCGGATTTGGATGTCTGCAAACCTTTTGGTTCCGCTAGTGCAAGATATTGACACTACTAACAAGGCCTTGAGATCAGTAGCACCCGAGATCCAGATAGGTTGTGTTGGTGTTGACAAGCTCAAGAAGACGGCACAGAACATATCTGGGCTCAAGCAGCTGGCTGATGTGAGTTGCAATTACAGTACTGTAATTCTTTCTTAAGCAATTTATATAGTTCAAATAAATGTTCTTGTAAATAATAAAAGCTCCTAAAGTTTCAAGCATCTTCAGAAGGCCTACCTGGATTGTACCTGGATGAGGATCTGGAAATTTTACTCTCCATGCCTGGCCCATCATCAGTAACAGCTTCATATATTGCATCATTTATCAGGTTGTGCCATTCCTGGATGTTACAATACACCAAGACTACCTCGTTCACCGTCTTCGAGAGTTGAGTGCTGGTGGAGCTATTTCTGCGTACCGGTGGAATAGAGGGAGCTCTACTTTTAATGGGAAGCAATGGAAAGAAGAATACCCTACTGACACAGCTGTACGTGTTGATTAGAAATCGTTTTTATAAATTAATTTAGGGCTTCAAGCATTTGCTCTATTATATATTGCAATTTTGTAGATACATGTAAGGCAGTTATGTTGCACATGATGATTGTCCTTAAAGTTATGAAGGTATGATGACCAAACCACACATCAGAAAGTCATTTTCTGGTGTGTGGTTTGGAGATCATATCTTCAGCCATGTTATTATGACTCATTGTCTGCCTATAGAGAAAATGTAACATTTATGTAGTAAAATTTTGATGGGCATTTTAATTAAAATAATCTGTCATGTTGTACTTCCATATATAAGTCCATAACCCTAAAGCTCATGTGTTCCCTGGTTGTTATCTGGCACTGGGTTTGGGCCAGGTTTCCTTCCTTGGTGGTCAGATTGTGTTTACCTATCGCCATCTGAGATACCTTTTGAGGGGGGGGTTTGAATTTCTTCTCTGTGTCAACTCTGCAAGTGGATGATATTGAGATATATTTGATTTTACCCAGACAGCTAAGGAGACCACTACCAACATTAACGTAACATTAACGATACCGCGCAATACATTAATAGCAGTTTTAGTGTCTAGCGCTTTCATTTAAACGCCCCACGTGGGATAGGGGCAGCTATAGTGCAGCCACGACCGATAGTTGGTAGACGCCATCTAGAAAAAAATCGTGGTCAACATTCCTGGGTGTAAGAGCCTCAGTACTGAGCGAGCCACCAAGGCTGATGCACACAGCACGAGCTCACAACACCGCTGTTCAGCTTTTGACCACAGCATCGCCTAAAAATATCAAAATATATATGTACATGCTAATATTTAGCGATGATAGTATTACAGAAGACCCTTGACTATGATAAAGCTGACCAGGATTCTGATAATAGTAGGATGGTAGTGATATTTAGCGCTGTGCTCCATGGTGGGAGGAGTAATGGTGAGGGAGGGAGGGTAGTGGTGTCATCTTCTGACTGTGTGGGACCACCTTTTATTGACTGGACTTACCATACCTGCTTAGTGGTTCTCTATGGTGAACACAAATGTAGATACTTATATATAATGTGTGTATAGAGTGTAATAACAGCAATAGGAGTATGTTGGGAGCTGCCATTTTGGTGAGGGAGGTGCGTCATCTGCATGACATGTCAAGTTGTTTACTGGTGGCCACTATGGTCTTTGGGCACCATACCAGCTTATTTGTACAAGTATGATGAATAAAACAGGTAGATACTTATATATAATGTGTGTATATAGTGTAATAACACCACAAACACTATTGTTGGAGGAGAAATATTAGTGCATCTGGCCTTGAAGCAGAGAGGGTAGCAGCCACCAGCTGACTATGTGTGTGGCTACGTCTCTTATTGCTTGAACTCACCATACAAGCTTAGATGTACAGTTATGGTGAACAAAACATGTAGATACTTATATTTAACATCTGTGTATAGTGAATAAAAGCAAAAACAGTATGGTTGGAGGAGTATGTTGGTGAGTGAGGGAGGTGGCGGCGAGTGGCTGGCTGGCTGGTTAGTGAAGGCCACTCTTCGTTGCTTTTTGACTCACAATACCAACTTAGTGGTTCGTTATGGTGAACAAAACATGCAGATACGTATATATAACCTGTGTATATAGTGTAATAACAACAAAACTATTTCTTTATTGTTTTATGAACATAATAATTGAATCACTAATATGAACACAATAATTTTGAGTACAGCGATGGTTCACACATTTTATTATACAAATATATCACAATACACACTATTGAATGCTATTACTGCAAAAAAAAAAATAAGAAAAAATCAGACATTGAAATAATTAGGTAATAATATCTTTGAGGCAACCCCCGCCTGACAGCTCAGGCAGAGCAGACCTCATCTGACGACTGCTCTGTCAATGCCTCTTTTTTGCCAGACTTCCCCGCCCTATTGCGCCCAAAATATGCCACCTACGATTTCCCCCCCCCCCCCCCCCCCCTCCCTCCCCTTGATCTGGGAACACAAATGAACACTTTTATAAGACAAAAGAATTTTTTGGAATTTTGCCCCTGTGGGTGTTGAAGCCATTATGACCCTTAGTGTCCCAAGGGTTAACATTTTAACGCAACCGGACCATAAATATACGGCCCGCTTGGCTAACGGGTTCCGCAACAGTGCCGTAAATAGCCGGCCGATCTAAAAAAAACATATAAAATCCAATTCTTATTCGATCGACTTGGGGTTAGTATGAAAATGTTTGGCATTAAATTTCTGTTTTCTCTAATAAGCACATGACCTATTTGAGAAAACGGCATTGTATTGTAACTTAGAGGAGAGACTATTGAGTTGTTGACACAACGAGGGTAATCGCCCACTTCACACACTCTTGGTGTGGGCCGCGATCATGATTCTACATTTATATGTACATGTCTGTGTAGAGAATTTTATTGCTAGTTCAGTGATATAAAATATAACGCTGTAGGACTAATGTGGAGCTGACAACAAACAAAAGAGTATGAACATTTTGTTGCTGTTTGGGCGTACGGCGAGACGGCAAGTGATCTACGTTTTATTTATTTCGTGGTGGGATAGCTAATGCTTTGGTGACATGTTATACATATGATCTTGTAGAGAATGTTATTGCCAACACATTGATACCAAAATGAAATACGTAGCTCGAGAACTGGTGTCAGGAGAGTGAAAAGATTACACACTTTTTGGTGTTTACGCTCAAGAGCCCAAAACGCCACGCGCACAATGCGCTATTTTTTTTCACGGGGCGCGCGCGCATTAAAATGTTAATTAATATGGTATGGTTAAATCTGTGCTTCTTTGTCCTTTGTTCCTAGCCCTGTTTGCCTGTTGTTCCTAGCCCTGTTTGTCCGTTGTTCCTGGCCCTGTGTGTCCGTTGTTCCTGGTCCTGTTTGTCCGTTGTCCTGGCCCTGTTTGTCTGTTGTTCCTGGCCCTGTGTGTCCGTTGTTCCTGGTCCTGTTTGTCCGTTGTCCTGGCCCTGTTTGTCTGTTGTTCCTGGCCCTGTTTGTCTGTCGTTCCTGGTCCTGTTTGCGCGTTGTTCCTAGCCTTGTTTAACTTGTATTTGAGTGCTTTGTATGTTTTCCAAGTGCACAACTAGGTAATGTTAAGGGATTCTATCTTGGTCATGGCTTTATACACTGTCCCATAATTGGTATTGGTTGGGTGTTAGATGTACAACTTGCGAACGATACTTGTGTGTGTGGCATGCCTGGCAATTTGTATTATGGCCCAGGCAGCTGGTATTCGTTCCTACTGGGAAATCTGTTTACCTCTTCTCTGTTGGTTAAGACAAGACAACCGCAACCGCATTTGACTGATTCAGAAGTTGATTTGCCTCACGCAGCTTTCCTGGTTCTAAGAGTTTCTTTGAACACTAATGCTTATTTTTGTCGTGTTTGTCATTGTACCTGCTGGATTCAAGAGTGCTTTCACCCTCGGGTGTATGCTAGTCAAGTGGCCCTCTTAGGCCGCAGCATATTAGGCTGCAACCTTTTCTCGTGATCATGTCTTGAAGTATAGGCTGTTGCAGCTCTCTTGATTTCCTTCTTTAATGTTTAAAATCAAGTTGTGGCTTAGCTTCATTATTGAGTTTAAACGCAAGAATGCTGTGAAATGGGTTGAATACCTGTCGAAGAGCAAAGAATAGGAGGATCAATATCCCCACAGTCCAGTCTCTGACCAGGCCTACTAGTTAGTGGTCATGTCAACCAGGGTGTTTAACACGGTTGCTTGCAGCCTGATTTATGAGTCGCAGCCTGGTTGATCAGGTATTCTTTAAAGATGTTTACGTTTAAATGATATTGGTGTTTAGAAAGTAAATTGAAGCTGAATATTGTTTCATGTGCTGGCAAGATGAACTCTCTGCCTAGAATCATACTCCCCAGTTTAGGCGTCTAGAAGTCTGTATGTCTAGTGTACATAGTCTAGAAGCCTTTTGGTTTTATTTGGTTATGTTCAAGAAGAGGAATAAACCCAGGAATTAGAATTATGGCAGTTTTGTTTGTAACGTAACATTCAGTTTATAACGTTATGTTTAGTTTACACGTACTGAGAATTGTTTTATGTTAAGTTTACTCACTAGTATCCAATGCTGTAAATTATTTTACCATCAGTGTTTTAAATGTGAAGCCATTACATTTGGTATAAGAAGATATTAATTTACAGTAATGAGGAATCTGGCCTGTGTTGCCATTTAGTGTTTTAAATTTTGAGTGTGTTGCCATAACGTAACTCATCAAAATTTTGTTGGTAACAATTAGATGTAAATACTATTTCAGTAAATGTGTGTTACTTTTATTATTGTGTTTGATATTAAGTCCCCAGTTTTACTTTGTAAACTGTTTACCTGGGTTTGTGACCAAGTACAAGTACCTGTACCACCATCTGAGCTTGAGCTGAGGCCAAGTACTGTACCACTATGTTGGAGTTTACCTGGCAGCAGTAGAGAGTAAACCAGCCAGGTGGCGACCTTGAGAAAAAGTTTGTTGTTTTTGTTGGGGGCTAGGTCGAAGGTACAGAGCCCCATGCATTGATGATTGCGAGCAGACTGTGGCCTGGGAAGTCTCAAACCTTATTCCACTCCTCACGGAGT
The DNA here is from genome assembly GCF_040958095.1 of Procambarus clarkii. NCBI lineage: Eukaryota > Metazoa > Arthropoda > Malacostraca > Decapoda > Cambaridae > Procambarus > Procambarus clarkii. The sequence continues at coordinate 32,819,714 of NC_091192.1, forward strand.
ACAAGGGTGGGGTGTGTGTGACCAAAGTACCCCCAAACCACCACCACCATCACCCATCCTCGGTGATTGTGGCACCACTAGGAGAAAATACTGAGCCACAATATTAGATGGAAAAACAGCAAATAAAAGTCTTTTCTGAAGGTTTCTGTCTTGAGACACTTGGTTGGTTTTCGTGTTTTAGATAGTTTTAACTATTTTATGTACAGTATTGCTGTATTCCTGTACATGCATAGGTTGGAATATACATGAGTGAAATAAATTGGGAAAATCTTTTCCTGCTATAAAAAATATAATTTTAATATATTCTTTTATTTCAGATATTATTGCATTTGTTTGCAATGTACATGGATCGTCAGTTGCCACCAGATATTCAGCAGCCAGAGGGTCGAATGTTCTCAAGTACCCATGTGATCAAAGCTCCAGAGAAACCTGTTAAACCTACCACCAGACCTCTGCTTCATCTGAGTCAGGTAATAACTTGGAATGAACCCTTAAATGGTTTATCAAATTGAAAGTTCTACATTGTGGTGCACATGAAAAAAAAATTAGTTCACAAAACTATTGTGTGAAAATCTCATTTGGTGATTCAGACACAAGAGGTAATTACTTACAGCAACTGGAACTGTTTAACCACTGTACTAAATGTCTGTTTATTGTGACAACTTCATGGTGCACATAAAAAAAAATCCCTAATCCAAATTTTTTCTTTTTAACATTGTTAAAATGCATTCTTTGGTCATAGGAAATTAAAAAATAATTGTATACGACTTACTTTGGACGTGATACAGTACTTTTGGATACGAGGATGTTTCACAATTTATGGACATTGAGTGAGTAGTTGCTTTGAGGTGCTTACCCCTACAGGAGCCTTGGGGCACAAGATGCCATGAAGATATTTTAACATATTTATTTCAATGCCTCTGAAGGTTTTTTTCTGTGGTTTTTGCAGTAATATTATTCATTAGTGTGCAATTTGATGAATTTATATAATGAAATGTGTAGAACATCGCTATGCTGAAAAATATGGAGCACATGTTAGTGATACATACTGTATAAGTATAGATGCCACACCTGTGACAGGTAAAACAATGCTTTTCTAGAAAAACAGCGCCATCTGTTGCATGTAAGAGCAACACACATGCTATACTAAATATGTTACAATTACATTTCAATGTTTCTGATTACATTAATTAATAAATTTAATTTTCATAGATTTTGATTTATTTTCATTTTGATTTAATTATTTTGTGAATTGCGTTGGAATTGAGATGTGTTGTTTACCATACCATTCATTTCGTGAGTATAGTTTATTTTTTTATTTTTTCATGTTTTCATTTCATTTTTTAACCGTTTTTCTTGGTACATACGTTGCTGAGCCACTTATATTATATAAATGCAAATTATATACTTTATTTTTAAACAATTGCATTATATCACTTAAATATTAGTTAACCTAGCTAGTTATAGTTAATGAGTTGGTAAGTAATTTACGTACTGCTTTGAGATTGTAAACTCATGTTATAACAAATCTGCAAGAAAAGAAGTATTATGGCAAAGATATGCACAAGAAAGAGGATCCAATTTCCCCTAGACAACCTGTTTGAACCTCTTCAAACTCTCCTTCCTGTTATTTTGTAATAATGCAGACCCGATGCTCAGTTACCTGGTTGATGGGGTTCTGGGAGTTCTTCTACTCCCCAAGCCCGGCCCGAGGCCAGGCTTGACTTGTGAGAGTTTGGTCCACTAGGCTGTTGCTTGGAGCGGCCCGCAGGCCCACATACCCACCACAGCCCGGTTGGTCCGGCACTCCTTGGAGGAATAAATCTAGTTTCTTCTTGAAGATGTCCACGGTTGTTCCGGCAATATTTCTTATGCTTGCTGGGAGGACGTTGAACAACCGCGGACCTCTGATGTTTATACAGTGTTCTCTGATTGTGCCTATGGCACCTCTGCTCTTCACTGGTTCTATTCTGCATTTTCTTCCATATCGTTCACTCCAGTACGTTGTTATTTTACTGTGTAGATTTGGTACTTGGCCCTCCAGTATCTTCCAGGTGTATATTATTTGGTATCTCTCTCGTCTTCTTTCTAGTGAGTACATTTGGCGGGCTTTGAGACGATCCCAATAATTTAGGTGCTTTATTGCGTCTATGCGTGCCGTATATGTTCTCTGTATTCCCTCTATTTCAGCAATCTCTTCTGCTCTGAAGGGGGAAGTGAGTACTGAGCAGTACTCAAGACGGGACAACACAAGTAACTTGAAGAGTACAACCATTGTGATGGGATCCCTGGATTTGAAAGTTCTCGTAATCCATCCTATCATTTTTCTGGCTGTCGCAATATTTGCTTGGTTATGCTCCTTAAACGTAGGTCGTCAGACATTATTATTCCCAAATCCTTTACATGCTGTTTTCCTACTATGGGTACATTTGATTGTGTTTTGTACTCTGTATTAAGTTTAAGGTCCTCATTTTTACCGTACCTGAGTACCTGGAATTTATCACTGTTAAACATCATGTTATTTTCTGATGCCCAGTCGAAAACTTTATTAATATCAGCTTGAAGTTTTTCAATGTCTTCAGCCGAGGTAATTTTCATACTGATTTTTGTGTCATCTGCAAAGGATGATACGAAGCTGTGACTTGTATTTTTGTCTATATCTGATATGAGAATAAGGAAAAGCAGCGGTGCAAGGACTGTACCCTGAGGTACAGAGCTTTTAACTGCACTTGGACTAGATTTTATATGGTTGACCGTTACTCGCTGAGTCCTGTTTGACAGAAAACTGAGTATCCAGCGTCCTACTTTACCGGTTATTCCCATTGACTTCATTTTGTGTGCTATCACGCCATGGTCACATTTATCGAAAGCCTTTGCGAAGTCCGTGTATATCACATCAGCATTCTGTTTTTCTTCTAATGCCTCAGTGACTTTGTCGTAGTGCTCAAGTAGCTGCGAGAGGCATGATCTTCCCGCTCGAAATCCATGTTGGCCTGGGTTGTGAAGGTCATTGGTCTCCATGAAATTGGTGACCTGACTCCTAATCACTCTCTCAAATACTTTTATGATGTGCGATGTTTGTGCAACTGGTCTATAATTCTTTGCCAATGCTTTGCTCCCTCCCTTGTGTAGAGGGGCTATGTCTGCTACTTTAAGTGCATCTGGTATCTCCCCCGTGTCCAAGCTCTTCCTCCACACTATACTGAGTGCCTGTGCTACCGGCACTTTGCATTTCTTTATAAATATTGAATTCCATGAGTCTGGACCTGGGGCCGAGTGCATGGGCATGTTTTCAATTTCTCTTTCAAAATTTAGTGCGCTCGTGTTGATATCAGTTATATTTACAGGGGTTTGAATATCCCGCATAAAGAAATTGTCTGGATCTTCCACTTTCATGTTGTTTATTAGAGTGCTAAACATGTCCTCATACTGCTTTTTTAGGATTTCACTAATTTCTTTGTCATCCTCCGTGTATGAACCTTCATTTGTACGAATAGGTCCAATACTGGCAGTGGTTTTTGCTTTTGATTTCGCATATGAGAAGAAATATTTTGGATTTTCCTTTATTTCCTGAATTGCTTTCTGTTCTAACTGCCTTTCTTCAGTTTCATATGAGTGTTTCAGTCTTGTATATTTGTTAAGACATAGCCCTCTTGCTGGGCCAGAGCATTGTAATGGTGTTCACTACTGAGAGTGGTGTAGTTTTATGGTAATGGCATTTAGACTCTTCAGCTGTACGTTGGTGTGGCCCTCATGGTACACTTCACCCTCTGTTTATGGCTTTACACACTTATGTCCCTTTTAAATAGTGTGTAGGTATATTATTCACTTTATAATTTTGTTGTTACAGTACTTTAAACGTTCACATGGTAGATAAACAGCTTATTTTGTAGCGTGTACCCGTGGTGTTCTTGACTGATATTGTTTTGATAAGGACTGGCTGGTGATGGCTCTCGCCATGAGATGGCATTCTTCAGAGCAAGTATTCACTATTTGTGTCTGCAGAATTGAGCTATTAGCTCTTGGACCCCTCCTTTCTAACCAGTCTGTTTTTTCCTCTATTATATCTACAACATATATTTCTCTCTAGCAGCCCATAGCAGCTGTCTGACTCCCAGGTACCTATTTACTGCTAGGTGAACAGTGGCATCAGGGTGAAATAAACTCTGCCCATTTGTTTCCATCAGGAATCAAGCCCAGGCCATTAGGACTACAACCCCCGAGCGCTGTCCACTCAACCACAAGGCCTCTGTGAGCCTCGTGTGAAATGCGAGATACCCACCCTGTTTAAATATCGATTTACTCATGTTTACCAAATGTATTTGGTTAAACAGTTAACTATTGATTATGTTTATTTATTTCAGAGTATTTCCATAATTTATATGTCCATTGAACTTACTTACATATCCTTGTAGACCCACTACAGACGCACCTCTGTCTCAAATGGTGGCGATATGTTGATCACTTGTTCTTTGGGACTTTCAAATAGCTAGGCTTAGCCCATGTGCTTTTTGTTCTATAATAGCCATTGACCATGACTAACTAATATATGTTAGACTTTTAGTTCAATGTGGATGTTCTCCACAACAATCCTTTCATGATACTGTATACAGTGTTGAACAATATTGTGTAATTTTGACATTTCTGAACATTTGTCTCTTGGTCACCCCTTTAGGAAATATTCCATTTCTAGAAGGTGGAAGGGAGGTTCTGGGGAATTCTCAATGCTTGAAGGAGGTTTTGAGTGTACAGGAAAGTATCTTGTGATGGTCATTCAATGCTGTACTGAGTATTCTCTGGTGTGTCCACTTTTGTGACCCCTGTAAAGGTACAGGTATTGAGAAGATCCCACTGTTTACATATCAGTGACTAGGGGAGAGAGAGAGCTGGCATTTTATGCTCTGCCTCTTACCTATCTTAATATTACATTTTTCATCATAGTTTTTCATAAAGTTTTGGATGGAATTGACTTTGACAATCTCTACTTTCATTTCACTGTTCACCATCCATACAAAGGATATGGAAAGTCACACCAGCTCTGGCTGGAAGTGTCAATATTGTGTGGGGAGTGAGATATTGCCTATGGTAGCAACTGAGTAACCAGCTCATAATGGAGTGCTTTATATACACTCAAATGCCTTTTTCTTTTTTTTACAGGTAAATCCACCCCATGTGAAGGTAATTCTACCTCCAGATGAGGAATGTGAAGTTGGCTATGGCCGTAACAACTTCACACATGCACTGTTACTCTTTGTCCACCATGTCACCCACCAGCAGCACTCGCGCATTGCAAATATCAACCTTACTATGTCAGGAGTAAACCTTTCCTGGGTTGTCCGTAGCAGTTGAGAAAAGGACAAATTTATTTACTTCTAAATAGTAAATTTGAATCTCGTTGTGTTTTACATTTATCGTAAATATACATAAATATACAAGTCGAGGAAAGGAGAACTGGGTTTTGTTTATAATATTTGTGTGAAACATGTAAGTTATTAGTTTATATCTTTGAAATGTATTCCTATCTGTTCATTTAACAGTACCAATTGATATATCTAAATGCTTTAATGTGGAGGTTTGTTTGGATGTAGATATGATGTTAACAAATATTGGACTTGATTTCCTTACATATTTTTATTTCAGTACTGCACATTGAAACTCTGAATGATTTTTAATTGAATTTAAATTATACGTACAGTAGTTTAGCTTTTCTTACAGACCTTTTTACTTGATATTTTGTAAAATTTATGCTGTATAAATTTATTTTGTCCCAACATTTCCAGCATACAATAAAATGTGGAGATGAGCTAGATGTTGCCCGCTCTAGTGTTGTTCCCAAGGGGGGCACATTATAAGCATCCAGTTACCTTTATTCATTTGAGTTTGTTTACCCTTTCAAGTGCACATTTTGCAGTATTATTATATATTAATCACTAGACACTGAAAACCCTTTGTGCCAGAGATAGCGTCTGGCACGGTTAATACTGTATTTGTTTTTGTTTGGCCCCTGCCATACACAACTCGGTCCACATGTAAAATGAACCGAAAGTGGCAATTTTATTTCGTCCTGGATCCTTCTCAAGTTGTGACAGATTATGATGTTGCTTTAGATTTAGCTGCTCAGTGAAATGTCCATGTAGCACAGGCTATAGTGAGCCCGTAATTGAGTTTGTTGTTGTTCACGATAACCTTGTTACTGTGATATTTGGGTCAAAGTTTTAAATGGAGGTGGGGTTTCCTCCTTTTCTCCCATTCTTTTTAACTTCTGTTTAAGGGCACTGGTTTTAGTCTTGTTTTAATAACATTATCTTGGTAGCGGATATATATGCAGTGTTCACTCAAGTGTCCCATTCTTCAACTGATTTTCGAATCATTGTAGTTGCTGTGGATTTTGTATCTAATGCAGCTGCTCTTGTTGGATGAATGTTGAGTTTGATGCGCAAGGCTTTAGTTGCTTCACATTTCAGTAAGTAGAGTAATAGTGGCGCCTCTGCATCTGTTCCACAGACATGACATTTTTTTATCTATTGGGTTTACTACCTCCCAGCAGTACTTGTAACCAAGTCTGAGTCTGTGTATGGCTACTGCAATGTGTCTGGATACCTTTTTGCCAGGCTTGAAAGAGGAGTACTAAGTTCTTCATACCACATCACAGTGGATCTTCCTTCTGCTACTTTGGCTCTGTGGCGACTTTTGATAGTTTTTTCTCCTTAATCTGTGAAGAACTTGGAGGTATTTTAACCTGTACAAGGTTAAATCAGGAATTGGTGAAGGCAAGTGGGAAGGTGAGGTGATGTGTGGAGGGGTGAGTGGGAAGGTGAGGTGATGTGTGGAGGGGTGAGTGGGAAGGTGAGGTGATGTGTGGAGGGGTGAGTGGGAAGGTGAGGTGATGTGTGGAGGGGTGAGTGGGAAGGTGAGGTGATGTGTGGTGAGGGGCGAGTGGGAAGGTGAGATGATGTGTGGTGAGGGGCGAGTGGGAAGGTGACGTGATGTGTGGTGAGGGGCGAGTGGGAAGGTGAGATGATGTGTGGTGAGGGGCGAGTGGGAAGGTGAGGTGATGTGTGGTGAGGGGTGAGTGGGAAGGTGAGGTGATGTGTGGAGGGGTGAGTGGGAAGGTGACGTGATGTGTGGTGAGGGGCGAGTGGGAAGGTGAGATGATGTGTGGAGGGGTGAGTGGTGATGTGTGGAGGGGTGAGTGGGAAGGTGAGGTGATGTGTGGTGAGGGGTGAGTGGGAAGGTGAGGTGATGTGTGGAGGGGTGAGTGGGAAGGTGAGGTGATGTGTGGAGGGGTGAGTGGGAAGGTGAGGTGATGTGTGGAGGGGTGAGTGGGAAGGTGAGGTGATGTGTGGAGGGGTGAGTGGGAAGGTGAGGTGATGTGTGGAGGGGTGAGTGGGAAGGTGAGGGGTGAGTGGGAAGGTGAGGTGATGTGTGGAGGGGTGAGTGGGAAGGTGAGGTGATGTGTGGAGGGGTGAGTGGGAAGGTGAGGTGATGTGTGGTGAGGGGTGAGTGGGAAGGTGAGGTGATGTGTGGAGGGGCGAGTGGGAAGGTGACTTGATGTGTGGTGAGGGGCGAGTGGGAAGGTGAGATGATGTGTGGTGAGGGGCGAGTGGAAAGGTGACGTGATGTGTGGTGAGGGGCGAGTGGGAAGGTGAGAAGATGTGTGGTGAGGGGCGAGTGGGAAGGTGAGGTGATGTGTGGTGAGGGGCGAGTGGGAAGGTGAGATGATGTGTGGTGAGGGGCGAGTGGGAAGGTGAGGTGATGTGTGGTGAGGGGCGAGTGGGAAGGTGAGGTGATGTGTGGTGAGGGGCGAGTGGGAAGGTGAGATGATGTGTGGTGAGGGGCGAGTGGGAAAGTGAGATGATGTGTGGTGAGGGGCGAGTGGGAAGGTGAGATGATGTGTGGTGAGGGGCGAGTGGGAAGGTGAGGTGATGTGTGGTGAGGGGTGAGTGGGAAGGTGAGGTGATGTGTGGTGAGGGGTGAGTGGGAAGGTGAGATGGTGAGGGGTGAGTGGGAAGGTGAGGTGATGTGTGGTGAGGGGTGAGTAGAGAAAGCAAGCATGAAGACCGAGCTAACAGTGACACTCCCACTCTTCCATGTCACCACATGGTAAGGGTCCATGACAGACTGAAGCATAATCGCTCTCATTTAATTTCATGTGTGAGTTTGCTTCATTTGTTTCAGCCATGTTATTGTAACTCATTCCCAGCACTCCCCTTTACCTTTACCCATTCAAATACATGAAAGATGCAGCTTCTTGAAACGTCAAATTATTTAACAAAAAACTTGGTAAAGATACTGTATAGTTTTATATAAAAAAAATGTACGGTTAGTGTGGGCTCAAGGACACTTAGTAACTAGAGGAAGTTTCAAGAGTTTTGTAAAGTGGCTAAGGAAGCTCATTATTATTGGACTAAATTTGATATAATTTTATCATGTTGAGATTTGTGTGTGGATAGTTATGTAAGCACATTTTGAAATAAATCTTACACTAAAATATTAGACCACGTTAGCACCACTACAGTTTAGACAAGGAATAGTTCATGCTGCTTTTCTGTTTGGGTGAATATAATTGCAAGTGAAGGCATCTCCAGTGCAAGAAGTGCTTCACATCCAATCTATGCAAGATGTTAGCACAATGGTCTTTTTTTGGCATGCTAATCTTGCAGCGGCTTTGGCTACATGCTGTCTTAATGTATTAATGATAGCAATGGGCCCCAACTCTTCTATTGTTGTATTTTGCGAGTACAGGTGAGTGTAATGTATTCTCAACATATTCCCATGGGTAAATTTGGGACAGTGATGTTAATACAACTGTGAATTAATGCTGATCCTTTGTTGATTTGATATTTCTTGAGCACATTTTGCCTGCTGGGATACCTTTTTGTGGGGTAACTGCTCATTTTTATTGGTTTTTAGTTCAGTTCTTACTTATAATGATCAGAAGTGTTTTTTGTGTTTTCATATACCATGTATATTTGCCTTGACCTGGAAATGGAAAAACAGTTGATTGCATAAAATAAGCTCTGATTTTTTGGAGGGTCCCACAGCAAGGAGATAGGGGAGATTTCATTGTGCTTCGAAGGCATGTCGAAAGGTTTTTTAGTGAACAATTTTACCTTATTGATTTTCATCTTTGCTACTTATTAAGGAAAGTTATTTATTTATTGTCTTGAACTTGGAAACACTGTGAAGCATAGTTAAAATTTCAAAAAAATTGCCAAGTTCATGATTTCTATCTTAGACTTGGGGTTGACAATGCCCAGATATTATTTTTCTGACTTGAGCAATTGTCTTGTTATCATGTAGTCTTCCTGTGTCCTTCTCTCCCCTGTCTTAAATCTCATCACCTTGTATTTACTTGGATTAAAGCCGTTTCTCAGACTTAAACTTTTAGTTTGTCTAGGTCCTATCTCCTTCCACAAACATGGACCCATCTCCCCGAACTATGTATTTCTATTATACAAAATTACTATAGACCTATCACATTGAACTACTATAGATTAATCTCTCCAAATTGCTGTGTACCAAATCTTCCTGAACTACTATAGACTTATCTCCCTCATATTCCATAGACCCATCTTCCTGAACTAGTGTATATGTTCCACTAGTGATCTCACTGAACAATTATAAACCTACAAATGAACTATTATAGATCTGCCTCCCTGAACTACTATAGACCTATCACTGAACTATTAAAGACCTATCAATGAACTACTATAGATCTGCCTCCGTGATCTATTATAGACCTTTCACTGAACTACTATAGAGCTGCCTCACTGATCTATTATAGATCTTTCACTGAACTGTTATAGACCTATCACTAAGCTACTATAGCGCTTTCACTGAACTATTTGAGCTCTGCCTCCCTGAATTATTTTAGACCTATCACTGAACTATTATAGATCTGCCTCACTGATCTATTATAGACCTTTCACTGAACTACTATAGACCTATCTCCCTGAACTCTGTTCAACAAGTGGCTGACTCATTAATTTTTTTACAGACACAAAAATTCTTAGATTTTTAGTTTTTTAAAACTTGTTGATGATTTTGAAACTATCTGGAGTCACGTAAAACAGCTTGTATTTTCTCAATAAGTACATCCAAATGACTCGACAATATCGACATACCAAACTTTTCAGAAAACTGCTAAACAGTTCAGCAATTGCAAAATATTTACATTAAGCCCTTTATCAGATTAGGAAAGTCACCGTGGACTAGAATAATGGTCCGGCTGATTATATTTTTTCCTGATAATCTGAGAGCGATTATATCTTGTGGCCATGGCAGGTCCGGGAAGGATGTGGCTCACTATCTCTAGTGACGTTAATCAAATCAAATCAAATGTTTATTCAGGTACAAGTACATACATACAAGATGAGTTACAAACATAATGTTGGATTTCTTGAAAGAGGTAATACATACAATGCCTAATGCCTCTAATACGCACAGCGTTTCGGGCAACAATCACTATCTCTGGTGACGATGATCACTATCCAGTGACTATGTTCACTATCTCTAGTGAGTCACTATGTTCACTATCTAGTGACGACGATCACCATCTCTAATGATCACAATCTCTATAGTGACGATGATCACAATCTCTAGTGACGATGATCACTATCTAATGATGATTATCACTAGTGACGATGATCACTATCACTAGTGACGATCACTATCACTAGTGACGATGATCACTATCACTAGTGACGATGATCACTATCACTAGTGACGATGATCACTATTACTAGTGACGATGATCACAATCTCTAGTGACGATGATCACTATGTCTAGTGACGATCACTATCACTAGTGACGATGATCACTATCACTAGTGACGATGATCACTATCACTAGCGACGATGATCACTATCACTAGCGACGATGATCACAATCACTAGTGACGATGATCACAATCCCTAGTGACGATGATCACTATCACTAGTGACAATGATCACTATCACTAGTGACGATGATCACAATCTCTAGTGACGATGATCACAATCTCTAGTGACGATGATCACTATCACTAGTGACGATGATCACTATCACTAGTGACGACGATCACTATCACTAGTGACGATCACGACAAACTCTAGTGCCAGTAGTGGGTTTAGGAAACACTCTCAACGTTATATTATAAAGTTTGTTTAGCGTCTTGAGACCTTGAGTCATGACTGCAAGCAACACGCCTTCTCAAGGAGTTGTAAACATTCCTTACACCACCTAATTGATAAGAGTAAAGTAAAGTAAATTTTATTCAGGAAAGTACATACATAGTTGATTTACAACCATAATGTTGGATATATAGATAGAGCTAGTACATACAATACCTAAAGCCACTATTAAGCATAGCGTTTCGGGCAAGATTGAAGGTTGCTCTCGTAAATTTATATGACCATCTCATACTTACTATTTTTTTTAAGAAAAATATTATTGATTCTTAAATAATAATACTAATAATAATTCATTGTGTCGGGGGACAAGAAGCCAGAGTGTATTCACAAACGTATCTGCCCGAAACGCTGTGCATACTCGTGGCTTTACAAGAATGGGAACACATCATGCTATGTAGTCTGACAAACTCAATGTAACTTCTTGTATATACATATAAATAAATAAATATATATATACGTTAAACTTATACTGGATTTCACATGCTGGATTCATTAGGATTCAAGATTTGAGAGTAATCCGGATTAGACTGACGAACCCTCTCAGTGTGCGCACTTGGTAACCAACTGTGTTTTGATTGTTGGCTGGTGAAGGGTCGGGGTGCTGGTGTTGTTAGTGGTGAGTACTGGTGTTGGCAGGGGCTGAGTACTGGTGCTGGCAGGGGCTGAGTACTGGTTATGGCAGGGGCTGAGTACTGGTGTTGGCAGGGGCTGAGTACTGGTGTTGGCAGGGGCTGAGTACTGGTGTTGGCAGGGGCTCAGTACTGGTGCTGGCAGGGACTGAGTACTGTTGCTGGCAGGGGCTCAGTACTGGTGTTGGCAGGGGCTGAGTACTGGTGCTGGCAGGGGCTGAGTACTGGTGCTGGCAGGGGCTGAGTACTGGTGCTGGCAGGGGCTGAGTACTGGTGCTGGCAGGGGCTGAGTACTGGTGCTGGCAGGGGCTGAGTACTGGTGCTGGCAGGGGCTGAGTACGGGTGGTGGCAGGGGCTGAGTACTGGTGCTGGCAGGGGCTGAGTACTGGTGCTGGCAGGGGCTGAGTACTGGTGTTGGCAGGGGCTGAGTACTGGTGTTGGCAGGGGCTGAGTACTGGTGGTGGCAGGGGCTGAGTACTGGTGTTGGCAGGGGCTAAGTACTGGTGTTGGCAGGGGCTGAGTACTGGTGTTGGCAGGGGTTGAGTACTGGTGTTGGCAGGGGCTGAGTACTGGTACTGGCAGGGGCTGAATACTGGTGCTGGGAGGATCTGAGTACTGGTGCTGGCAGGGGCTGAGTACTGGTGCTGGCAGGGGCTGAGTACTGGTGCTGGCAGGGGCTGAGTACTGGTGCTGGCAGGGGCTGAGTACTGGTGTTGGCAGGGGCTGAGTACTGGTGTTGGCAGGGGCTGAGTACTGGTTATGGCAGGGGCTGAGTACTGGTGTTGGCAGGGGCTGAGTGCTGGTGTTGGCAGGGGCTGAGTACTGGTGTTGGCAGGGGCTGAGTACTGGTGTTGGCAAGGGCTGAGTACTGGTGTTGGCAGGGGTTGAGTACTGGTGTTGGCAGGGGTTGAGTACTGGTGTTGGCAGGGGCTGAGTACTGGTACTGGCAGGGGCTGAATACTGGTGCTGGGAGGATCTGAGTACTGGTGCTGGCAGGGGCTGAGTACTGGTGCTGGCAGGGGCTGAGTACTGGTGCTGGCAGGGGCTGAGTACTGGTGTTGGCAGGGGCTGAGTACTGGTGTTGGCAGGGGCTGAGTACTGGTGTTGGCAGGGGCTGAGTACTGTTGCTGGCAGGGGCTAAGTACTGGTGCTGGCAGGGGCTAAGTACTGGTGCTGGTAGGGACTGAGTACTGGTGCTGGCAGGGGCTGAGTACTGGTGCTGGCAGGGGCTGAGTACTGGTGCTGGCAGGGGCTAAGTACTGGTGTTGGCAGGGGCTGAGTATTGGTGCTGGTAGGGGCTGAGTACTGGTGTTGGCAGGGGTTGAGTACGGGTACTGGCAGGGGTTGAGTACTGGTGCTGGCAGGGAGTGAGTAATGGTGCTGGTAAGGGGCTGAGTACTTGTGTTGGCAGGGGGCTGAGTACTGGTGCTGGCTCGGGGCTGAGTACTGGTGTTGGCAGGGGCTGAGTACTGTTGTTGGCAGGGGCTGAGTACTGGTGCTGGCAGGGGCTGAGTACTGGTGCTGGCAGGGGGTGAGTACTGGTGCTGGCAGGGGCTGAGTACTGGTGCTGGCAGGGGCTGAGTACTGGTGCTGGCAGGGGCTGAGTACTGGTGCTGACAGGGGGCTGAGTACTGGTGCTGACAGGGGGCTGAGTACTGGTGCTGGCAGGGGCTGAGTACTGGTGTTGGCAGGGGTTGAGTACGGGTACTGGCAGGGGTTGAGTACTGGTGCTGGCAGGGAGTGAGTAATGGTGCTGGTAAGGGGCTGAGTACTTGTGTTGGCAGGGGGCTGAGTATTGGTGCTGGCTCGGGGCTGAGTACTGGTGTTGGCAGGGGCTGAGTACTGGTGTTGGCAGGGGCTGAGTACTGGTGTTGGCAAGGGCTGAGTACTGGTGTTGGCAGGGGTTGAGTACTGGTGTTGGCAGGGGTTGAGTACTGGTGTTGGCAGGGGCTGAGTACTGGTACTGGCAGGGGCTGAATACTGGTGCTGGGAGGATCTGAGTACTGGTGCTGGCAGGGGCTGAGTACTGGTGCTGGCAGGGGCTGAGTACTGGTGCTGGCAGGGGCTGAGTACTGGTGCTGGCAGGGGCTGAGTACTGGTGTTGGCAGGGGCTGAGTACTGGTGTTGGCAGGGGCTGAGTACTGTTGCTGGCAGGGGCTAAGTACTGGTGCTGGCAGGGGCTAAGTACTGGTGCTGGTAGGGACTGAGTACTGGTGCTGGCAGGGGCTGAGTACTGGTGCTGGCAGGGGCTGAGTACTGGTGCTGGCAGGGGCTAAGTACTGGTGCTGGCAGGGGCTAAGTAATGGTGTTGGCAGGGGCTGAGTATTGGTGCTGGTAGGGGCTGAGTACTGGTGCTGGCAAGGGTTGAGTACTGGTGCTGGCAGGGATTGAGTACTGGTGTTGGCAGGGGTTGAGTACTGGTGCTGGCAGGGGTTGAGTACTTGTGTTGGCAGGGGGCTGAGTACTGGTGCTGGCTCGGGGCTGAGTACTGGTGTTGGCAGGGGCTGAGTACTGTTGTTGGCAGGGGCTGAGTACTGGTGCTGGCAGGGGCTGAGTACTGGTGCTGGCAGGGGGTGAGTACTGGTGCTGGCAGGGGCTGAGTACTGGTGCTGGCAGGGGCTGAGTACTGGTGCTGACAGGGGGCTGAGTACTGGTGCTGACAGGGGGCTGAGTACTGGTGCTGGCAGGGGCTGAGTACTGGTGTTGGCAGGGGTTGAGTACGGGTACTGGCAGGGGTTGAGTACTGGTGCTGGCAGGGAGTGAGTAATGGTGCTGGTAAGGGGCTGAGTACTTGTGTTGGCAGGGGGCTGAGTATTGGTGCTGGCTCGGGGCTGAGTACTGGTGTTGGCAGGGGCTGAGTACTGGTGTTGGCAGGGGCTGAGTACTGGTGCTGGCAGGGGCTGAGTACTGGTGCTGGCAGGGGCTGAGTACTGGTGCTGGCAGGGGCTGAGTACTGGTGCTGGCAGGGGCTGAGTACTGGTGCTGACAGGGGGCTGAGTACTGGTGCTGACAGGGGGCTGAGTACTGGTGCTGGCAGGGGTTGAGTACTGGTGTTGGCAGGAGCTGAGTACTGGTGTTGGCAGGATGTGAGTACTGGTGTTGGCAGGGGCCGAGTACTGGTGCTGGCTGGGGCTGAGTAATGGTGCTGGCAGGGGGGTGAGTACTGGTGTTGGCAGGTGGTGAGTACTGGTTCTGGCAGGGGCTGAGTACTGGTGTTGGCAGGGGCTGAGTACTGGTGTTGGCAGGAACAGAGTACTGGTGTTGGCAGGGGCTGAGTACTGGTGTTGGCAGGGGCTGAGTACTGGTGTTGGCAGGAACTGAGTACTGGTGTTGGCAGGAACTGAGTACTGGTGCTGGTAGGGGCTGAGTACTGGTGTTGGCAGGGGGCTAAGTAATGGTGTTGGCAAGAGATGAGTACTGGTGTTGGCAGGATGAGTACTGGAGTTGGCAGGGGCCGAGTACTGGTGCTGGCTGGGAGCTGAGTTCTGGTGCTGGCAGGGGTTGAGTACTGGTGCTGGCAAGGGTTGAGTACTGGTGTTGGCAGGGGTTGAGTACTGGTGTTGGCAGGGGTTGAGTACTGGTGTTGGCAGGGGTTGAGTACTGGTGCTGGCAGGGGTTGAGTACTGGTGCTGGCAGGGGCTGAGTACTGGTGCTGGCAGGGGCTGAGTACTGGTGCTGGCAGGGGGCTGAGTACTGGTGCTGGCAGGGGCTGAGTACTGGTGCTGGCAGGGGCTGAGTACTGGTGCTGGCAGGGGCTGAGTACTGGTGCTGGCAGGGGCTGAGTACTGGTGCTGGCAGGGGCTGAGTACTGGTGCTGGCAGGGGCTGAGTACTGGTGCTGGCAGGGACTGAGTACTGGTGTTCCCGGAGGTGTCACCTATATGCTTCGTATTACTGGTGGGGGGAAGAATAGGGGAATAAACTGGCCCCCTCACGGTGGCCCAGGCTGTTTGGCTCTGCTGGTGGCCCAGGCTGTTTGGCTCTGCTGGTGGCCCAGGCTGTTTGGCTCTGCTGGTGGCCCCAGGCTGTTTGGCTCTGCTGGTGGCCCAGGCTGTTTGGCTCTGCTGGTGGCCCAGGCTGTTTGGCTCTGCTGGTGGCCCCAGGCTGTTTGGCTCTGCTGGTGGCCCAGGCTGTTTGGTTTAATGTCATTAACCCAAACATTAGCTGTTTATTTTAACGTCATTATATGGACCATTCTTTTCTGGTGAGTGGCAGATAGGTTCAAAATAACTTGTCAGTTACATTATTTCCAGAACAAATTGACACTCTTATCAGCAGAGAGCAAAGATATCCTTTACACAAGGTGTTCTATGTGCTGATAACATGTTATGACCATGTAGCAAATGGTTATCAGTAACAGGTACCTGGGCATGCACTTCCTAAAACCACAGCTAACTCCTCCGTGTTACTGTCGTGTTATTTTATCATAGGAAACTAATTACTGTAATACCATTATTCAAATGATTCCCAAGTATCATACAGTATTCACCATAAATTCAATTACCCAGCTACTCTATTATATTAAAGTATTCTATTAAAGGTAGGAGCAGCAGTCAGTCAAGCTAACCAAATCCTTGGAATAATCAAGTGTACATTTGGCTTGAAGGAAAAAAAGGTAGTGATTCAACAGTGTAAATCACCAAATGAGGTCTCCAAGCATGGAGACCTCATCTTCAGAAGGACATAGCTGCTCTGGAGAAAGTGCAACATCGGGCAACAAAAGTCATTCCAGAGCCAAATCATCTCTCGTATCAGGAACGGTTGAGAGTCACAGGCCTAACATCACTGCAAACCAGGCATGACAGGGCGGATCTCATTGAAACTTCTAAAATACTGAACAAGTTGGATGATGTTGATCCTGACAATTTCTTTAAAAGTTCAAATGTAACACAAACATGGAGTAATGGTTTCAAGCACAACAAACCTCAATGTAGGACTGAGAACAGGATATGTTTTTTCACCCCACAGGGTTATAAACCCATAGAACTTCCTACCCGATGAAGCCGCAAATGCCAAAACACTGTTGGGTTTTAAAATCCACATGGAAAAGATCATCATGGCAAATGTGTGTGTGGGGGGGGGGGCTTCAACAAACCGCCGGCTTCCTGTCCTCGTCGAGTTCACTAGTGCTAGTGGCCATGAGGTAAATCTATTGTTGCCCGAAACACATTGCGTAATAGTGGCTTTAGGCATTGTATGTACTAGCTCTATCTATATATCAATCCATTAATGTAACATCACTTGTATGTATGTACCTTACCTGAATAAACATATTCTGAATACTGTACTGGTTGTAGAAGTATCACACTGAATATTGTGCTGTGTATAGGGTCTCACTGAATACTGTGTTGGTATCACTGAATGATGTGTTGGTGTGGGTACTGTGTTAGATGTAAGGTATCATTGAATACTGTACTGGGTGACTGGGTGTAGGGTATCATTGAATAGTGTACTGGGTGTAGGGTATCAATGAATACTTTACCGGGTGACTGGGTATAATATATCATTGAATTCTGTACTGGGTGATTGGGTATAGTATACTGGGTTACTGGTCGTAAAGTATCATTGAATACTGTTGAATGCTGCCTAGTGTGTTGGGTGTGTGTGTGTGTGTATGGGAACAGGGGGTGGATGTGTGTGTGTGGGATGTGAGAGTAATAGAGCGAGAGGGAGTGGGAAAGGGGATGTGAAGGGATGCAAGGAAAGGATGGGGGGGTGTGGGGGGAGATCTAGGGGATTGTCCAACCCGTTCTCGCAAATTCGTAAAGTCAATATTGACTTATTAACTACGTGCATAGGTGATATACTAAACATAATAGATACCCTTAGAAAGATTCATAGAAAACACCGACCTTACCTAACCTTGTTAGTATCTTAAGATAAGCATCTTATTGCTTCGTAATTACAATTATTACTTAACCTATACCTATTATAGGTTAGGTAATAATTGTAATTACGAAGCTATAAGATGCTTATCTTAAGATACTAACAAGGTTAGGTAAGGTCGGTGTTTTCTATGAATCTTTTTAAGGGTATCTATTATGTTAAGTATGTCACCTATGCACATATTTAATAAGTCAATATTGACTTATTAAATTTGCGAGAACGGGTTGGATTGTCACACAGCCTGGGTGATACTGTGTCCACAACTGATTCACTTTGCGAGTTCCTTGCCTCTCGATTCTGTTTAGTTTAGCTAAGCAAATTTTGAATTATAGGAAAAATAGTAGTAGCTAAGATATGATAGCCCTGTACACTATGAAAAAAAACATATGAGAGAGACCAATTGCCAGTCAGCTACCGGCAAGCACAATTAGGTGCTTGAGACTGCATGTTCCCCCCCCTCAGTCGCGCCTGTTTCCTGGCACCTTTTGGCACTGCTGGCAACAATCAGTTGCCAGCAGCAGGTTATGAATTTGGCGTTGGCTTTTTGGTTTGTCAACCGCGGGAAGGTTTAATTATTCTGGCCACCACAATAGCTTTATTGACCGTAACGCTGCACGTAATAAATCCTCCCGTCCTAAGATTTCCCAATGTCGAGAAACTGCCGTACTAAAGTGCCCTTAACCTAACCTACCAGGACCACCTACGAACAGAAAACGGGAGTGTCCATTTTGCCAGCCGCTTCCATTATCTAGTACGACGATTTTTGGCCTTAAGTAGAGTACTGTATACGTCAAAACGCGACGTTCTATTAGGAGGACGGGTTGAATAAATAACATAATTTTTTGTATAAGTAAGAAAACTGCAGAAGGCCTATTGGCTTATACGAGGCAGCTCATATTTACTCAAACTCATTCATATATATGTCTAACCTACGCTTTATAAAAAAAACTAAAATAACTATTAGGTTATTGGATCCTCTGTCCCCCTAACGGATTATTTTATGTTTTATATTTAACAATGATTATTATAAGTATACACTAATGCCTCTCGATCAGTGTGTGAATGTCTTGTATCTCAGTAATATAGACAATGGTTATTAATGGAACTGTGTATATGTTCCCGCAAAGATATTTAGTTCGTTACTGTGCGCTTGGTCATTCCATAGCTCCTGCTGTAATGTACCGTACTTGTTACTGGGTGTTTGTTAGCGGCCAGCAGCGCTGCCTGGCGTACGACGACCACTGGTTAGGGTGCCTCCTGGTACGCTATAGGCCGGTATAGGCAGTCCCCCTTGAGGTTACCTTGACGTAGATCCAGATCCAGATCATAATGGTAAATAATGTTCAAGATTTTTAAGTGGAATTAAATAGCATAGTTTTTGTTTAGTAAGAGAAGTTACTGGGGAAGTCCCCACTGATGAGTCATGGCGGAAGAATAGTCTTTTGATAAGTGGTAACCTCGACAGTTTTCAGTGTAGGCGTCGGCACCCTATATTGTATTAGAAATAAAAGGGGGGAAAATCTAGAAAGATATAAATATATGAATATATAGCTGCATATATTGGATATACCCTTAAAACTTCTGAAGCAGAGTCGAATCGTCTGTTGGGTCAATATTGAGAGTACTGTACAATCCTTGGAGATTGATTGAAGAAGATTAAGCCACCCAAGAGGTGGCAAGAAGAGCCCGTAGATGGTAGATATTTAGAGTGAATGTGATCTTTGGTCGTGAAAGGATTGTTTCAACTCGCAAGTGAATCAGGTGGTTAGCCCGAAGGGTATCAGGTTTTCCTAGATAAACTAAAAAAATCCTTATAATTTCCTTTGTTCCAACATGCTTATAGTATTAGAACTGCCCAAACGTCTAGTGCATTATATCTACACACAAGTTTGTGTGATCACACTACTAATTGGGGAGCGAAAAACATTTTTACCAATTGCAGCAGTTTCGTGGAACGGAATTTGATTGAGTCTGCCCTAATTAGTCAGTGTTCAAATCTTCTCAGTGTTAGTACTGGTATGTACAAACGTGACCCATTTCTAAGTTGCAATATTGCACAACAGTTTAAGACAAAACTTTGATAGGGAAGGTTACAATGTGTCAATACAATATTATAATCAAATATGTATTTGTTCAATGAGGCTTTTTGTTTAATCTTTCACACTTATTCCCTGACCGCTTGTTACTTGTGACTGTTTTAAGCTAATCTATACCTGCTTCTGTGTAAATCTTTCCCTGGGGATGGGTGGTCAAGCCGTAGATGTTGGCCTCCCCCCCCCTCCCTCTGTTTTCTCAAGTTCAATGATATTTATTGAGACAATAAAATACATCTCAAAGGGATAGAGTAGCTTAGGCTATTTCAAACCCCCCCCCCCCCCCCATCCTCTACCTCAAGTCCCTCAAGGGGCGCACAATGTCTGTGAGTACAAATCACAATACAGTACAAGAATCCCATTTAACATTGCAGGTTAATATAGTAAGCACAGCATATAAGTGTTACACTCTCGGAACAAAATTCTTGTAGCTCCTAAGTATACTGTCTATCATACCATTATCACACATCCAAACAATTTGATGTGGTACACTACTTACTTCCTTATTTCTATAGTTATCACTAAGTTGACACACTAATACATAATGTTCTAAGGTGTGGGTACCCATAGACGTGCGGTACCTCCTGCATAATAGAATGATGATAGATGGAGTAACTGGTGTGAATTTCACTTTGCCTCAAGTCTCCGAAATTTAGTTGATGTTCCCGGAATATTACTGCCCTCAGGCTGCTCAAAAGCAGTCCAAGTTGGTAATCAATTCCCTCTCTACGAGCAAAAGTCTTGGCTAACTCATCAGTTCTATCATGCATTCGGAGACCAATATGGGAAGGAATCCACAGGAGACAAACTCTCAAGAAGTATATAAATTAGAATTTATCAGAAACTCAATGAATAAGCTGGCATTTTTACCATATTTGACTATTTCCTGTAATCCTGCTAATACACCTTGGAGTTCAGCTTGGTGTTTAAGAGACATTGTCAGTTAAGCGGCGTCCAATAATAGTATCTACAGTGCTGATGTCAGTGTACTCCCTAATCAAGACTCAACATCCTGCCTTTCCATCCCTAGCTACTGACTCGTCACAAAATACATGTGTAGTGTTTTCTGTAGGTAATTTTCTAATTATACAATCATATGTTGCCCTCAGCTGTCCTATCTCATACATACATTTTTTTCTTTTGTAGGGGAACAATTACTACATCTACGTTACAATCTTCCCATGGTGGTGTGAACTGTCTCTTAGGTAAGACAGGACATTCTGTAATAACGTTATACTTTATAACATTAGAACATAAGGTACTCATATATGCTCTTTTATTATACTTTAACATACATTGTTCATTACTTCCCACCTTTTAAACCGAGAGGATTAATTCATTAGCTCCCCCCCACCTCTCATTAATCTAATGGCAGAGGCTACATTTATCTATGAAATTCTATCTCCAATACTCTTCAGATTCAACTCCATCCTCATTATCTCAACCATAGCATTTCTTGGGCATCCTAAGATTATTCTCATGGCTTCATTTTGTACTTTCTCGAACTTGCCCATCCTACCTTTACCAAAACAAGAAATGACAGGTGCAGCATAATCAGTAAGAGATCTTACTGTACTCAAGTATATCATTCGTAGCACAGGGACTCCCACTCCCTTTCCACAGCATGCCAAGGCTTTCGGAGGTTGTGATCTCTTTCGACATTGACAACATTGTTCTGTTTTCTCTTAGTCTGGTGTTGACAACGGCCCTAACCAGCCGAAGCGTTCGCCTCTCTTCCCATTTACACACAGAAATCACAATAGCGTGATGCATGAAATGGACAAATCCACAAGGGCCGCGACGAGGGTTCGAACCTACGTCCGAGAGCATCCCAGACGCTGCCTTAAACGACTGCGCTACGATATGGTTAAAAGAATTGCAGCCAGTAGTTCTACTGCCCTTACTTGGACCCTGCAGGCTCTCCGAGAGAGAAACCAGGATTTTACGCAATTTCCCCATGCACTCGAGCTCTGTCAATAGGCCGCTCAACCGTAATAGACACTATCAATCCTAGTTGATAGTGGTAAGGATTGTAATGTTGCGTACCTTGACTTTAGTAAATCTTTTGATATAGTACCACATAAAAGTTTAATTAAAAAGATAGAAGCTCATGGTATTGGGGGTGCTGTATTAAGTTGGATTAGGGCATGGCTATACCAAAGGGAACAGAGAGTTGTATAAATGGGGTTAAGTCAGAGTGGGAAAATATTGTAAGTGGAGTGCCTCAAAGCTCTGTCCTGGGACCTCTGTTTATAATATATATAAATGATTTAGATTCAGGTTTGAGTAGCAACATTTGCAAATTTGCCAACGATACAAAAATCACTTCAAGTTAATCTAAATAAGGTTTTGAAATGGTCAAAAGATTGGCAGATGTAGTTTAATGCTAATAAATGTAAAGTTTTGAGGCTAGGTAATGATGATAGAGTTACAAGATACGAGCTAGATGGTGTTGAGATTGCGAAGTCGGATTGCGAAAGGGATCTTGGAGTTATGATTAGTAAGAATTTAAAACCAAAGGATCAATGCTTGAATAGGAAATGTATATGTTTATCTCTCAGAATGTTCGGTAATACGTTTATTGCTTGTGATGTGTGTCTATGTATGTATTAACACGATGTACTGAACGGGGTGAGAATAGCTGGAGCTACACACATCCATTTGTGTGTATTTTACCTCAATAAACTTATTTCAATTTCAATGCATGAATGTTCGTAATAAGGCAAATAGGACACTGGGATTTATTAATCGAAGCGTTAGTAACAAGACACCTGGTGTGGTTCTTCAACCATATCTTGCTCTGGTTAGGCCCCACTTAGATTATGCAGTTTAGTTTTGGTCGCCGTACTATAGAATGGATATAAATTCACTTGAACGACTCTAATGAACTTGCGGTATTTCCCTCTTCAATTTTCTTGGTGTTTTGTGCTCTGATTTTGTACGTTTCCGGTATGTTGTTACCATTTCTGCGGGGGGTGTGCTTTGCTCGGAGAGGCAGGCGAACTAGGTTGTCCCCCCTTGGGTATTCACTTATCGCCCTCAGGACCGGGGATGTAAGTGATTTGTCCCTCCTTGGAGGGACGGTGAGGCATACATTGCCAAACAAAAGGACATTATGCCACGCTTGAATGTTTTCCGGGGCATCATTGACCCTTTTCAGAAAATTACAGAGTTTGGCTGCTGCATTTGGACGGGCCGCTTTTGGGATGTACTCACCTAGTTGTGTTTGCGGGGGTTGAGCTCTGGCTCTTTGGTCCCGCCTCTCAACCGTCAATCAACAGGTGTACAGATTCCTGAGCCTATTGGGCTCTATCATATCTACACTTGAAACTGTGCATGGAGTCAGCCTCCACCACATCACTTACTAATGCATTCCATTTGTCAACCACTCTGACACTAAAAAAGTTTTTTCTAATATCTCTGTGGCTCATTTGGGCACTCAGTTTCCACCTGTGTCCCCTTGTGCGTGTTCCCCTTGTGTTAAATAGACTGTTTATCTACCCTATCAATTCCCTTCAGAATCTTGAATGTGGTGATCATGTCCCCCCTAACTCTTCTGTCTTCCAGCGAAGTGAGGTTTAATTCCCGTAGTCTCTCCTCGTAGCTCATACCTCTCAGCTCGGGTACTAGTCTGGTGGCAAACCTTTGAACCTTTTCCAGTTTAGTCTTATCCTTGACTAGATATGGACTCCATGCTGGGGCTGCATACTCCAGGATTGGCCTGACATATGTGGTATACAAAGTTCTGAATGATTCTTTACACAAGTTTCTGAATGCCGTTCGTATGTTGGCCAGCCTGGCATATGCCGCTGATGTTATCCGCTTGATATGTGCTGCAGGAGACAGGTCTGGCGTGGTTTCAACCCCCAAGTCTTTTTCCTTCTCTGACTCCTGAAGAATTTCCTCTCCCAGGTGATACCTTGTATCTGGCCTCCTGCTCCCTACACCTATCTTCATTACATTACATTTGGTTGGGTTAAACTCTAACAACCATTTGTTCGACCATTCCTTCAGCTTGTCTAGGTCTTCTTGAAGCCTCAAACAGTCCTCTTCTGTTTTAATCCTTCTCATAATTTTAGCATCGTCCGCAAACACTGAGAGAAATGAATCGATACCCTCTGGGAGATCATTTACATATATCAGAAACAAGATAGGACCGAGTACAGAGCCCTGTGGGACTCCACTGGTGACTTCACGCCAATCGGAGGTCTCACCCCTCACCGTAACTCTCTGCTTCCTATTGCTTAGATACTCCCTTATCCACTGGAGCACCTTACCAGCTACACCTGCCTGTCTCTCCAGCTTATGTACCAGCCTCTAATGCGGTACTGTGTCAAAGGCTTTCCGACAATCCAAGAAAATGCAGTCCGCCCAGCCCTCTCTTTCTTGCTTAATCCGTGTCACCTGATCGTAGAATTCTATCAAGCCAGTCAGGCAAGATTTACCCTCCCTGAACCCATGTTGGCGATTTGTCACGAAGTCCCTTCTCTCCAGATGTGTTACCAGGTTTTTTCTCACGATCTTCTCCATCACCTTGCATGGTATACAAGTCAAGGACACTGGCCTGTAGTTCAGTGCCTCTTGCCTGTCGCCCTTTGGATGTGTGGTAATGTTCTAGCAGACGTCGCTATGATCGCTTGGGTGAGGTTTTCAGATGAGATTAGATTAATGAGAGTCTCTTCCCTAACTGTTAATGGCAGCTGGCCATTGCTTCCCTTTGGAAGCTGGTGGGAACCACTGCATCTTTCCTCGTTGACGGTGTGAAAGCGGATGACACCACCGTTGGAGTTTATGGCGGTGTTTTTGTTGCATACTCGGCAAAAACATTTTTTTTAGTAGTAGTTGTTGGCACCTCAAGGCTTGTGGAGTCCTGCCCGACCGCTGGGACCCCTTCCATTTCAACTCGGTTGGGAGAGTTAAACTGTGCATTGTTCTATAGAGGGGGGCAAACACCCTGGGTCATGGCCAAGCAACTCCAACAACTGGGTGTGGAGGCAGCAACTGGGTGTGGAGGCATCAACTGGGTGTGGAGGCATCAACTGGGTGTGGAGGCATCAACTGGGTGTGGAGGCATCAACTGGGTGTGGAGGCATCAACTGGGTGTGGAGGCATCAACTGGGTGTGGAGGCATCAACTGGGTGTGGAGGCATCAACTGGGTGTGGAGGCATCAACTGGGTGTGGAGGCATCAACTGGGTGTGGAGGCATCAACTGGGTGTGGAGGCATCAACTGGGTGTGGAGGCATCAACTGGGTGTGTAGGCAGCAACTGGGTGTGGAGGCAGCAACTGGGTGTGGAGGCATCAACTGGGTGTGGAGCCTGCAACTGGGTGTGGAGCCAGCAACTTGGTGTGGAGGCAGCAACTTGGTGTGGAGCCAGCAACTGGGTGTGGAGGCCGGTGGGGCGAGGGTCAGCTCAGGTAGTGAGAGGGGGGATGGGGTCGGTTTGGGGGGAAGGCGTAGTATCGAGTGGGCTATACACATGACACACAATATACACACTATACATTCATATATATATGTACACCAGGGTATGTATGACACTGAGAATATGGGGTTGGACACTTTGTTATATGTATGACACTCTAAACTGGGGGTTGACACTTTGTGGTATGTATGGCACTGAGTATCGGAGTTGGCACTTTGAGATGTATATATCACTATGGCACTATGACACTATATAAACACGGTATGCACTTTATATGTCGGGGCCGCAAAGTATACACTAAACAAACAGAAATTGTTCGTTATCATTCACTGAGCCCGTGAGGGAGGCGGTGAGGTGTTGAGGGGAATTTGAAATACGGCCACTACCAGCCTCCTCCGCCTGACCGGTGAGCGGGTGTTCTTAGTGACGCCTTACTCTAAGGTTCACTTTCCCTCACGCGTCTCCCCCCCGCCCTTGCCCATCCCGCCCCGGCCGTTAAGGTGGTAGGCCTCCCTCACTGGCACTGTTGCTGGAGAGTTCAAGCTTGGGCAAGCCGGAGAAAATAGTAAAATACCGTTGACTGGGACGATGGAGGGACTTCAAACGCTGAAGATGTCTTCTAATGATGTTGACATATGTCCTGGCCGACGCCTCATCTGCTTGACCTCTGTTTTGTGATAAAGTATGAAGGTAGCCCGGAGCTCCTATCTATCTATCTATCTATCTATCTATCTATATATATATATATATATATATATATATATATATATATATATATATATACATATACATATATATATATATATATATATATATATATATATATATGTATATGTATATATATATATATATATATATATATATATATATATATATATATATATATATATATATATATATATATATAATATATATTTATTTTTTTTTTTTTTGAGATATATACAAGAGTTGTTACATTCTTGTACAGCCACTAGTACGCGTAGCGTTTCGGGCAGGTCCCTGGAATACGATCCCCTGCCGCGAAGAATCGTTTTTTCATCCAAGTACACATTTTACTGTTGAGTTAAACAGAGGCTACAGTTAAGGAATTGAGCCCAGTAAATCCTCCCCGGCCAGGATACGAACCCATGACATAGCGCTCGCGGAACGCCAGGCGAGTGTCTTACCACTACACCACGGAGACTGTAAAACATATATATATAGACATATATATATATATATATATATATATATATATATATATATATATATATATATATGTCGTACCTAATAGCCAGAACGCACTTCTCAGCCTACTATTCAAGGCCCGATTTGCCTAATAAGCCAAGTTTTCATGAATTAATGTTTTTTCGTCTACCTAACCTACCTAACCTAACCTAACCTAGCTTTTTTTGGCTACCTAACCTAACCTTACCTATAAATATAGGTTAGGTTAGGTTAGGTAGGGTTGGTTAGGTTCGGTCATATATCTACGTTAATTTTAACTCCAATAAAAAAAAATTGACCTCATACATAGAGAAAAGGGTTGCTTTATCATTTCATAAGAAAAAAATTATAGTAAATATATTAATTCAGGAAAACTTGGCTTATTAGGCAAATCGGGCCTTGAATAGTAGGCTGAGAAGTGAGTTCTGGCTACTAGGTACGACATATATATATATATATATATATATATATGGTAGCTTACCACTTAATGGTAAGCTTGGGCATAGAGATTTCATGTTATTTGTGTTGCTCGCGTGGCCTCACAAAGTGAGGTGATTCGATGAAATATCTATGCCCAAGCTTACCACCAAGTGCTGTCGGGATGTTGGGGAAATAGCTTCGGCTACCAATATCTTTTGAACAGTCATGGTGGTCGAGTGGTTAAACCAGGTACGCCATAGTGCTCCTGGCTGTCTGGGTTCGAATCCTTCAGAGGTGTAAAGTTCCATCCCCACGACCTCACGGTCAGGGTTAAATCCTTGACCGTCCAAGTGGTTGGGCACCCTTGTTTTCCTCAGTACTATCCCAGATCCTTATCTTCATCCCTTCCATGTGCTATATAGTGTAATAGTTTAGCACTTTCTCCTGATAATTACCTTACCTCCCTCTGGCACCCTGTCTCCAGCCTACACGTTGTCCCCTCTCTACGGGGGGGGGGGGGGTAGAGGGTGCAACGTGTGGGTTGTCTATCCCCTCCCTGTCTTATCACCCCCCCCCCCGCTCCCTATCTTTCATCCCCACCCTGTGCTCCCTGTCTTTCACCCCCCCGTCCTGTGTCTCACCCCCCCCCCCCCCCGTACTCCATCTCTCCCCCGACTTCCTACCTCTTAATCAACCCCTCTACCCTCCCCTCCTCACCACAGCCCTCCCAGGCCCTCCTTTCACACAACCTCCTCTTTCCCAGGGGAACCAACTCCCAGCCTTGCATCATACTTCAGCTTCATTACAAAAAATAAATGCCAAAATATATTGTGCCCCAGTGAGGGTATTATTAATCTCCAACAAACCAACCTAGTATTATATCTCATTAAAGAAAAAAATGCTCTTTCCCGGAGCAAATTTAAATTGTTGTTAATGTAATCACTATTTTATCTGTGTTTTAAAGTTGGTGACAACGTCACTAAACACGTGACCATTTCTTCCGGGAAATTTAGGACGTATGTTGTCGATGTGGAATTTCTTGCTATAATGTTTAAGTGGATCTAATATAGTATGATGGTAGTAAGTGAAACTACGTACGTACAGCCATGTTAGCACTGCAAATGGAAATATGTGTAGAATGTGTATGCTGTACAGTATATGTAGTCTGTGTAGATGCGGTACGAGATGTTTTGCGGTGTGGTGTGGAGATATACTCACCTAGTTGTGCTTGCGGGGGGGGGGGGGGCGCTCCTGTGCCAGGTAAGTCCACAACGGGCTCACCATAGCCCGTGCTACTTGGAACTTTTTGGTTCAGAGTAGCTGAATCTAAAATAACAACAGCAGCTTGCGGGGGTTGAGCTTTGGCTCTTTGGTCCCGCCTCTCAACCGTCAATCAACTGGTGTACAGATTCCTGAGCCTACTGGGCTCTATCATATCTACATTTGAAACTGTATATGGAGTCAACCTCCACCACATCACTTCCTAGTGCATTCCAATTACTAACTACTCTGACACTGAAAAAGTTCTTTCTAATGTTTCTGTGGCTCATTTGGAGATATGTAGAGTGCTTCAAGTAAGTTTATTGAGAAAATAAAGTGCATCTGAAAAAGATAGAGTAGCTTAGGCTATAGATTGATTGATGAAGATTAAGCCACCCAAAAGGTGGCACGGGCATGAATAGCCCGTAAGTGGTGGCCCTTTTGAGCCATTACCAGTATCAAGAGCTGATACTGGAGATCTGTGGAGGTGCGACTGCACCCTGCGTGACGGGAGATGTCTCCCGTGTTAGGCTATATCTACCCTCGTCTATATAAGGTCCCTTAAGGGGCTCACAAAACCATACAGTACACAATTATTAATCATATTCCATCTTTCACATTCCAATGGTAATCACATGACACACTGTGAGATCTCTTATTGATTGTGCTGCCCCGGTCATGTCTTGTTTAGGTAAAGGCAAACTAAACAATAGATTAAGGCAGTTTTTTTTTTTTTTTTTTTTTATTTTCTACCACAGACGTGGCCACACATTTACAATGCTAACCAGCATATATACATTTTCTTCTGTCCTCCATGGACAGGGTTAGAGAAATGTTAAACATAGAGTTCAGGGGTTTATTGAACACTCAACCACAGAAGGTGATTCGGTGCTTTTAAAATGCTAAGCTAACCTACATACGTAAATACATAGATACACAGATTTACGTATGCCCTACATAAAGTGTTTGATGTGTCTTTTACATAGTGTCATTAATGTACATTCACAAAGGTGAAATGTAATTCTGATCAGCTTTCATATATACTTTATACCCATACATATACATACATATACACACACATGCATTCACATACATCTGTCTCATTTACTCTGACAGGGTGAGATAGCTGATAAAGAAACTAGTATGCAATTAAGCACTTAATCACTGAAGGTGATGAAGGTGTTTTTACAAGCTCAGGTTATATAGCTACATAAGGCAGTGTCTGGGATGCTCCCAGACGCAGGTTCGAATCCTCGTCACTGCCCTTGTGGATTTGTTCATTTGATGCATCACGTTAGTGTGATCTCTGTGTGTGATGATGTAAGGGCGAAGAGGGAGAACGGCCTATTGACATAGCGCAGGTGCAGGGGGGGGGGTGTAAAAGCCTGGTTTGTGCCTCGGAGAGGCTACGGGATCCAGTAAGTTCAGTAGAACTTCGGTTTCAACCCTTTTACCCTGTCGTAGCTCAGTCGATTAAGGCAGTGTCTGGGATGCTCCCAGACGCAGGTTCGAATCCTCGTCACTACCCTTGTGGATTTGTTCAGACTAAACAAGTTGAAGGTAAGAAAAATAATAATCCCAGATTATTCTCATGACCCAAGAAATATTATTACTGAAATAATGATGATAGGATTGAACTTACAGAATTTCAGAGATAAATAATACTTTGGCTATTAGATTAATGAGAGGCGAGGGAGTTAATGAATTAATCTTCTCACTTCGAAAGGTGGGAAGAAATGAATAATGCATGTGAAAGCATAATAAGATCCTTATGTACTAATGTTACAAAGCATAATGTCATTCAAGAATATATTTCATTGCCAAACCAACATTGGTATTGCCAAATGCCAGTAAAATGAAACATTGCCGTTTCATTGCCAATGAAACAATTAACACCAACATGGGAGGAATACAAAGTAGATGCAGTAGTTTTTCCTTCTATGTTCCCGGACTGAACATTGCTGCGATTTGCCAATTCATTGATAATTAAAATCGTCTTGTCCACACACTCCCCACATTTTAAGTGACTGAGAAGCAATATCGCCTTAGTCAGAGACTCGCAATATTTTGAAATTTCTTCTTGCTCACCACTTGTACGCTCCCTACTGCCATCAAAGGTAACTCTATTCTAAACAACGTCTTCCAATTCTATTTTTCTAACCATTTTTCCTGAGCTTCTCCGTCAACATTTTCCACCACACGGGCTTGAACACAGCCATCATTAGTGGATAGTTCATTTTCCTGAGGCTCTTCCATCCGCGATACGCCATCCTCTTACTTTCTTCCCCCCCCCCCCCCTCCGTTTCATTCCCTACTTCACTCGCCACTACACTCCAGCTGATTGCCATTGCTAATTTTTTGAGAGCTTCAATTCTCTTGTCCAACTTGTTTAGGTGTTCCAAGATCTTTGTACCGACCTCGAGTCCACGACGCTGCCCTGAACCTCATCACCACGAGGGTACACTTTTTCGGCTTCGTTTCTTACTGCCACTAGGCTAGCCTTAGTCGTCGCCGTGCCTTCCTCCTAAAAGTTGATCACAGAGGCAATTGCTGTCTATGCACTGTTTCTTCCTTGATCCTGCTGTACGATCTTGTCTTCCTTCAAGTTCAATTCAAGTTCAAGTATGTTTATTGAGATAAGCAATAAATACATTTCAAAGGGATTGAGTAGCTTAGGCTATTTCAACCCCCCTGTACTTCAAGTCCCTCAAGGGGCGCACAAATTCAGTGAGTACAAATAGACAAATAACATTACAAGAATCCCATTTAACATTGCAGGTTAATATAGTAAGTACAGCATATAATTGTTACACTCTCGGGGCAAAATTCTTGTAGCTCCTAAGTATACTGTCTATTATACCATTATTACACATCCAAACAATTTGATGTGGTACACTATTTATTTCCTTATTTCTATAGTTATCAATAAGTTGACACTAATACATAATGTTCTAAGGTGTGGGCGTATGGCATACTACATAATTTACACACCTTATCTTTTTCACTGACATCAACACCGTATTGCCAGATATATTTGTAGCCTAATCTTAATCTCATGTAAATTGAATCCTTCCAAGTAGACTTTCCTTTACCATAAGTGAAGGACGAATTTGTATTTATTATTGAATAATTCTTAAGTGTTTTACT
Source organism: Procambarus clarkii (assembly GCF_040958095.1). NCBI lineage: Eukaryota > Metazoa > Arthropoda > Malacostraca > Decapoda > Cambaridae > Procambarus > Procambarus clarkii. The sequence continues at coordinate 32,850,955 of NC_091192.1, forward strand.
ACTGTCCACCATTGCCATTCTCTTTATCATTTCTTCACCCTCCTGGATCATCTTGATTCTTGTTTTTATTTGTTTCAAGGTTAACTGACATACAACATCAACAAGAGTTTTTTCAGTGGCTCTCTTCGCTATGTCATCAACTACCTCATTCAACAGTATTCCCACATGTGAAGGGATCCACATGAATCTTACTTTATACCCAGTTTTTTCTAGTCTCTTAACATTCTCTCTACACTCTATCACAATATTCTGGTATACTGGGCGTCTGCTATTTAAAGACTCTAACGCTCCTCTGCTGTCAATAAAGAAGCAAGCATTTTTACCACATTTGACTACTTCCTGTAATCCTGCTAATACTCCTTGGAGTTCAGCCTGCGTTGAAGAGACATTGTCAGTTAAGCGGCGTCCAATAACAGTATCTACAGTGTCGATGTCAGTGTACTCCCTGATCAAGACTCCACATCCTGCCTTCCCATCCCTAGCTACTGACCCATCACAATATACATGTAGAGTGTTTTCTGTAGGTAGTTTTCTAATTATACAATCATATGTTGCCCTCAGCTCTCCTATTTCATACATACTTTTTTTCTTATGCAAGGGAGTAATTACTACATCTACATTACAATCCTCCCATGGTGGTGTAAATTTTCTCTTGGGCACAGCAACACACTCTGTAATAACATTATACTTTATAACATTATAACATAATTTATTCATATATACTCTCTTCTTCATCATACACTGTTCACTACTAACCACCTTTTGAACCGAGAGGATTAAATCATTAGCTCCCCCACCTCTCATTAATCTAATGGCAGAGGCTACATTTATCTCTGAAATTCTATCCCCAATACTCTGCAAATTCAACTCCATCCTCATTATCTCAATCATAGCATTTCTTGGGCATCCTAAGATAATTCTCATGGCTTTATTTTGTACCTTCTCCAACTTGCCCATCCTACCTTTACCAAAACAAGAAATGACAGGTGCAGCATAATCAATAAGAGATCTTACAGTACTCAAGTATATCATTCGTAGCGCAGGGACTCCCACTCCCTTTCCACAGCACGCCAAGGCCTTCAGAGGTTGTAACCTCTTCCGACACCATTTGGTCACCACTTGGTCCGGGAGACATCTCCCGTCACGCAGGGTGCAGTTGCGCCTCCACAGATCTCCAGTATCATCTTTTGATACTGGTAATGGCTCGAAAGGGCCACCACTTACGGGCTATTCATGCCCGTGCCACCTCTTGGGTGGCTTAATCTTCATCAATCATCAATCTACTCATCTACGGGAGACATTTCCCGTCACGCAGGGTGCAGTCGCACCTCCACAGATGTCCAGTATCAGCTCTTGATACTGGTGATGGCTCAAAAGGGCCACCACTTACGGGCTATTCATGCCCGTGCCACCTTTTGGGTGGCTTCATCTTCATTTTAACACATTCTCATGGGAGACATCTCCCGTCACGCAGGGTGCAGTCGCACCTCCACAGATGTCCAGTATCATCTATTGATACTGGTGATGGCTCAAAAGGGCCACCTCTTACGGGCTATTCATGCCCGAGCCACCTTTTGGGTGGCTTCATCTTCATCTTCTGTTTAAAACACGGTAGGCATCTCCCGTCACGTTGGGTGCAGTCGCACCTCCACAGATCTCCAGTATCATCTATTGATACTGGTGATGGCTCAAAAGGGCCACCACTTACCAATTCATGCCCGTGCCACCTTTTGGGTGGCTTCATCTTCATCTTAACACATTTACAAGGGAGACATCTCCCATCATGCAGGGTGCATTCGCACCTCCACAGATCTCCAGTATCAGCTCTTGATACTGGGAATGGCTTAAAACCACTTACGGGCTATTCATGCCCGTGCCACCTTTTGGGGGCTTAATCTTCATCAATCTTCATCAATCTCTTCCGACATTGACCCAACAGTCTGTTCAACTCAGCTTCCAAACTCTCATGGGTATATCCAACATATATGCCTAAATATTTATATATATTAACTCTCTATATTTTTACCGTTTATTTTCAATACAATGGGGCTCCGACTTCTACATTCAAACTTAGTTTTGTTTTCATTAACCACCAGTCCCATATGGTGACACAGGTTTCCGAAATTGTCCAACACTGCTTGAACCTTTGAAATATCTTTGCCCTGAAACAAAATATCATCGGCATATATGATTGGAGTTACCCCATTTGAGTATCTCTCAGATGCTATCTTATTCATTAGTACATTAAACAGGGTGGGACTCAACACTCCTCCCTGAGCTGTGCCGAGTTCAAAAGACCTCACACCTGACATACAACCTTGATACCACACCTGAGCCTTCCTTTCGTAAAGATAATCCCCTATCCAGCGCAATAATTTCCCTTTAACACCAAGACCAGCTAATTCATATAAAATAACCTCTTTGTTGGCTTTATCAAAAGCTCCTTGTAAATCAATGAAAATTCTATAATAATCATTTTCATTAGCTAGACATTTAATAATACAATCAGAGGTACTTTTTCCTTTGAACCCGAACAAATTACTAGATTATTATTATCTTGGAATATTATCTTGTCTTCCTTCAGAGCCTCGTTATGCAGGGCCGGTGAACCTTAAATATATATAATTTATTTATTTATTATTTTATACATTTACTCCATAAATAATGGTTCATATTCACTCACCAGTTTATGATGAAAAGTTAGTGGATATGTCGAAGGAAATAACAGCCGCTTCCTTCCATTAATCCGCGTCTCTAGCTGTATGTGGTCATGGTATACATGGTCCTGTTGCATTCTTCCGGTGAAATTTTCCTGCTGAGTTTGTATAGAACTTTGTAACCCAGGTCCCGTCTGTCGTCGATCACTACACTTCTTGGGGTCGTTCATCACTATCAGTATCACTTAACTCTGCCCACGGGTTCTTGCACCATACTTCAGCTCGCCAGTACTACAAAAAAAAATGCCAAAATATTGTGCCCCAGTGAGGGTATTGTTAATCTCCAGCAAACAAACCAAGTATTATACCTCATTAAATACTAGTATTTTAATACAACAACCTAGTATTATACCTCATTGCTTTTTCCCAAAGCAAATTCGAATTGTTGCTAAGTAATCACTATTTTATCTGTTTTAATGTTGGTGACAACGTCACTAAACACGTGACCATTTCTTCCGGGAATTTTAGAACGTATCTTGTCGATGTGGAATTTCCTGCTATGATGTTTAAGTGGATCTAATATAGTATGATGGTAGTAAGTGAAACTATCTCCGTACAGCCATGTTAGCACTGCAAATGTGTGTGTGTAATGGGTATACGGTATATGTAGTGTGTGTGTATGTAGATGCGGTACGAGATGTTTTCCTGTGAGTGTTGTAGAGATACGTGCGGCGGCGTGCGGGTGTAGCAGCGACCATACGTGTCCCGGCCGTGTCCGGGGGTCTGTGACAGGTACACTTGTGGCTACAAGTACACGCTCCCAGCACTAGTTGCTCCCACTGCTACAAGATACACGGTACTGAAGACAGGTAGGCTCCGGGCACCTTCTCCATACATCATTACATTGCGGTACGGTGTTCAGTGTCGGAATAATGAACAAATACAATGTGTGTGTGAAGGAGAAACGGCAAACACTGTTCACTGGACAATAAGTTTTGTAATCTATATATCAGTCAGTTTGGAGGTTGGAGGCGGGCCGTAGCTGAGCCCTGGCAAGCTCAACTACACTAGTTATACATGGCTTGTCGCGCGCCAGTGGTACGCGTAATGTACACTTATTGTCACAAGTTGGTGTTGTGTTACAAGGTTGTGGGGTGCTGTGCTGTTGTGTTACAAGACCGTGGGGTGCTGTGCTGTTGTGTTACAAGGCCGTGGTGTGCTGTGGTGTTGTGTTACAAGACCGTGGGGTGCTGTGGTGTTGTGTTACAAGACCGTGGGGTGCTGTGCTGTTGTGTTACAAGGCCGTGGGGTGCTGTGCTGTTGTGTTACAAGACCGTGGGGTGCTGTGCTGTTGTGTTACAAGGCCGTGGGGTGCTGTGCTCTTGTGTTACAAGACCGTGGGGTGCTGTGCTGTTGTGTTACAAGACCGTGGGATGCTGTGCTGTTGTGTTACAAGGTTGTTGGGTGCTGTGTTGTTGTGTTACAAGACCGTGGGATGCTGTGCTCTTGTGTTACAAGGCCGTGGGGTGCTGTGCTCTTGTGTTACAAGGCCGTGGGGTGCTGTGCTCTTGTGTTACAAGGCCGTGGGGTGCTGTGCTCTTGTGTTACAAGGCCGTGGGGTGCTGTGCTCTTGTGTTACAAGGCCGTGGGGTGCTGTGCTCTTGTGTTACAAGGCCGTGGGGTGCTGTGCTCTTGTGTTACAAGGCCGTGGGGTGCTGTGCTCTTGTGTTACAAGGCCGTGGGGTGCTGTGCTCTTGTGTTACAAGGCCGTGGGGTGCTGTGCTCTTGTGTTACAAGGCCGTGGGGTGCTGTGCTCTTGTGTTACAAGGCCGTGGGGTGCTGTGCTCTTGTGTTACAAGGCCGTGGGGTGCTGTGCTCTTGTGTTACAAGGCCGTGGGGTGCTGTGCTCTTGTGTTACAAGGCCGTGGGGTGCTGTGCTCTTGTGTTACAAGGCCGTGGGGTGCTGTGCTCTTGTGTTACAAGGCCGTGGGGTGCTGTGCTCTTGTGTTACAAGGCCGTGGGGTGCTGTGCTCTTGTGTTACAAGGTTGTTGGGTGCTGTGGTGTTGTGTTACAAGGTTGGGTGCTGTGGTGTTGTGTTACAAGGCCGTGGGGTGCTGTGGTGTTGTGTTACAAGGCCGTGGGGTGCTGTGCTGTTGTGTTACAAGGCCGTGGTGTGCTGTGCTGTTGTGTTACAAGACCGTGGGGTGCTGTGCTGTTGTGTTACAAGACCGTGGGGTGCTGTGCTGCTGTGTTACAAGACCGTGGTGTGCTGTGGTGTTGTGTTACAAGACCGTGGGGTGCTGTGCTGTTGTGTTACAAGGCCGTGGTGTGCTGTGCTGTTGTGTTACAAGACCGTGGGGTGCTGTGCTGTTGTGTTACAAGACCGTGGGATGCTGTGCTGTTGTGTTACAAGGCCGTGGGGTGCTGTGCTGCTGTGTTACAAGACCGTGGGGTGCTGTGCTGTTGTGTTACAAGACCGTGGGGTGCTGTGCTGCTGTGTTACAAGGCCGTGGGAGGCTGTGCTGTTGTGTTACAAGACCGTGGGGTGCTGTGCTGCTGTGTTACAAGACCGTGGGGTGCTGTGCTGCTGTGTTACAAGGCCGTGGGAGGCTGTGCTGTTGTGTTACAAGGTTGTGGGGTGCTGTGCTGTTGTGTTACAAGACCGTGGGGTGCTGTGCTGTTGTGTTACAAGACCGTGGGGTGCTGTGCTGCTGTGTTACAAGGCCGTGGGGTGCTGTGCTGCTGTGTTACAAGGCCGTGGGGTGCTGTGCTGCTGTGTTACAAGGCCGTGGGGTGCTGTGCTGCTGTGTTACAAGGCCGTGGGGTGCTGTGCTGCTGTGTTACAAGGCCGTGGGGTGCTGTGCTGTTGTGTTACAAGACCGTGAGGTGCTGTGCTGCTGTGTTACAAGGCCGTGGGAGGCTGTGCTGTTGTGTTACAAGACCGTGGGGTGCTGTGCTGTTGTGTTACAAGGCCGTGGGGTGCTGTGCTGCTGTGTTACAAGGCCGTGGGAGGCTGTGCTGCTGTGTTACAAGGCCGTGGGGTGCTGTGCTGTTGTGTTACAAGGCCGTGGGGTGCTGTGCTGCTGTGTTACAAGGCCGTGGGGTGCTGTGCTGCTGTGTTACAAGGCCGTGGGGGGTGTTGTGATGTACAGTATTACAAGGCCATTGGGTGTTGTGCTATTGTGTTTAAGGCTATGGGGTTTCTGTGCTATTGTGTTACAGGGCTAAGGGCTTGCTATGCTATTGTAGTACAAGGCAATAGCACAGGGTTATCGTGTAACAAGTCTGTGAGGAGTTGTGCTATTGTGTTACAAGGCCTTAAAGGGCTGTGCTATCATTACAAGGCCTTAAGGGGCTGTGCTATCATTACAAGGCCTTAAGGGGCTGTGCTATCATTACAAGGCCATGAGGAGTTGTGCTGTTGTGTACTATTTACTTGTACTGTTGTGTACTATTTGGTTTCAAGCCTGTGGGGTACTACTAATAAATAAAATAATACATGTTTATTCAGGTAAAAGTACATACATACAAGATGAGTTACAAACAGAATTGTAGATTTCTAGATAGAGCTAGTACATACCACTAAAGCCACTAATATGCACAGCATTTTGGACAAGATACTATTTGGTTACAAACCTGTGGAACACAACTACAGCATTTGGTTACAAGCCTGTGGGACACATCTGCAACATTTGGTTACAAGCCTGTGGGACACATCTGCAACATTTGGTTACAAGCCTGTGGGACACATCTGCAACATTTGGTTACAAGCCTGTGGGACACAACTGCAATATTTGGTTACAAGCCTGTGGGACATAATTACAGCATTTGGTTACAAGCCTGTGGGACACTACTATATCATTTGGTTTCAAGCATTTGTGGTGCTGTACTCTTTGGTAACATGCCTGTGCTGTACAATGTGGTTACAGGCTTGTATCTTGCAGCTAGCTTATATGATATGGTAGTTATAAAAAGGGAAATGTAAAAATCCTCACTGACTCCTTTTTCATTTCAGAAAGTTTTAAATTCCTGTAACTGGATGAAGTTGATGGTTTGAGTTGACTACTGTGATTCACACAACTAACAAATAATGGGTGAGTTGAGTCAACTTTTGTTTCAGAGTTTAGTGTTTGTTTGTGAAGTTTAAATATCAAATTAAGAATAAGAAATGTTTGGTTCTTAGGAGAGCTTACATAAATCTGAATTGAGAATGCTCGCCTCAAAGCCTGTCATTGTCTGCTATTAATGTTTAATTAACACAGGTGTCGGTTCCTGTTAGTTTGTCTGCTTATTTTCCAGCCTTTAAGACACATCTTTTATGGACAAGGAAAATATTTGTTCTGTAATAAAAAATCTATTACAAATAGTGTACTGTACTTAACTTTAAATTCTTTCTGAATTTCAAGTTTTCTCCATTTCTTCATATCACCGTGGACCGACTAAAACTATTAGAATATTTTTCAGATGTTTGAAATAAAGGTTTTATAATACTGTATGCAAAATAAACAGTTTTCTTTCTTACACCAGGAAAACACCCTAAAAGTGTGCACAGTTTAAGGGTCAAGAAATATGTTTTTCTCTGATTAAATTTTGATAACAGCATTTGCCAGCCTGCAGGATCAGGGTGGCTGGATATGGATAAATGTTGTACAGTATACAGATAACTAGATGAGTACTGGATAAATCATAGATCTACATATTATGCAATATGTTGTCAATGGGGTGTCACATAATGGTATCAAGACAATTACAGATGTACGGTTTCAAAATCTTACTTTCTTTTATTTTAATAAATGTAATTAATAGATGAAACTGTACCTGCATGATAAGTACAGTGTGAATATAACATAATGGATAAAGTCTTAATGTACTGTACCTTACTTTTTCCAGTTGGTACAAGTATCCAGGTTGGAGGGAGTTTCCCGAGACAATGCCCCATATGCTGTGTAAGTTAGAAAACATATCTATGCTTTTATTTCATTAAGATGTCACAGTGTAATAAAATATGTTTGTTAAGGATTTTAGATGGATTAACATATTGATAATTTTTATAGTTAATTTAGCTGTTATCTCTAATAATAATTTGTTTGGTAATTATTTTTTGGCTTGTTTTTTCAGATAAATTCTAATTCTAAAGAGGAGTTTGAGGAACATAAGTCATCAGCTGAGCACCGTGTCAGGTGGCTTAAGCACTGGTACAATACCAACAGGTATGTCATCTTTTCAGGCCCGTGTGTGAATGTTAACAGGGACCTGTGTGAGATATATAGTCATTAGGCCCCCTCCACCCCCCCCCTCATCGCATCTCTTATGACAATATAGGTACTGCACTGTACCTTGTCTAAATAATTTAGGGCACCAGTCTGATATGAATTTTGCATTAGTGTAGACACTTCAAAATTGTTCACCCCCCACCAGGTCAGTGGAGCTGAGCAAGGTCACATGTCCTAGTTCCCTGCAGGATTTCATTTAAATGTCACTTCCCATAACTTGTTTGCTTGCCATGATTTCTTTTGTAATCTAGAGATATTTGGTTTTACACCTTATTGTAGATACTTTACATGAGCCCATCACAGAGCAGCAAAAGTAAAAAGAGAAGCTATTGATAGTGAAATAACTTGCTGTAGCGTATGTTGTGAAAATTCATTGAAAATACTTTCCGGGCAGGCCCCCTCAGTAGCTTCCCGGAGTTTATTGTACTGGCATCTCAAGGTCACCCCCAACGATGAGGCACCTGAGACACACATGGACCACAGAGACCAAGTTCCAATACCGGCCACCAAGACAAAGTACCAATATCTTGTCACAACAATGGTTGGATAGGGTTATTTGTTCAAGCCATATTATTATAATTCTCTGCACCAATAATTTGGTCCATTACTGGAGCTGGGTAGGATGTGTGTGGATTAAATATCAATCCACTACTCAAGTCAAACACCAAGTAAACCAAATGATGTCACTAAGCAAATCACATATCTATGAGAAAAGATTAAACTTAACAACCTATATCTCTGAGGAAAGATTACAATATAGTACAAATATCTATTCAATTTTTTATGTATATACCATCTTGTCTGAGCAACTGCTAATCTTAATTTTCATTGCATTTCAGGCTTCTACTTGCACAAGACAAGAATGGAGTTGTTATATGTCCCCAAGCAAATCAGGAAAATGTCACCTTTGAGGAGCGGTCCGGCACTATATCGGTCAAACTTAGACCAGGTATGGGCAAAGCTTCAATGCCAGTAGTTAAGGATATTAAATTATTCATTTTGTTGGGGGTATCATCAAATAGTACTCAAGACAAGTACTCAGAGCTCTTCATATTTTCACAACTCCCTGTATCTTTAGGTTGGGATGTATTAGCTTAACACTTTCGCGCTATCTGGACGCGCCGGCGCGTTCGGTTTCGTCTAACGTAAACGCATAGTGGACATAAAGTTATGTCTACTTTTAAAATATTTGTATAAAATTCAATTTTTATCCGATTTACTTTGGGTTTGTTTCAAACTGCGCGCTATGAGGCTCTCTTTCTCACCACTAGGCTGCATGGTACAATAAGTTCATGAAAGGTGTGGATAACTTCGATCAAATGGTATTTTGTCCCAAACGGGTTGCAGGTGGGTGACTTTAGCCGTTTATACTGGTAATTCTTCCCCCATATCATGTATTAGATGCATATGTCTGTTTAGGGAATTTTATTCCGATCAATATACAACCAAAAATAACTGTGTGCAACAAGTATAATCTTGACAAACATAACAAAAGTAAAAATATTTCGTGTGTGTTTGACGCTCACTGATATGTTCCAGCGTTGTTTTATATTTGTCGCTATTCTAACTTACGCTTTGTTGATATTTTTTACCTATGGGCACATAGAACATTCTATTGCGAACACATTGACATAAAAATGAATGACGTACATAGAAAATTAATGTCATGAGAGTGAAATAAGTATAAACTTTCAAAGCGCCGTGCGTCGTCCCGTCACCGATACCGGGTAACAATTTCACCACTTCCCACACTCTTGCGGGCGGGCTGCATCATTATTCTATGCTTATATTCATATCACCGTGTTGGGAATTTCATTGCGAGTCCATTGATACCAAAATTAACGCTGTAGAACAAGTGTGGAGGTGATTACAATCCCAAGAGTAAAAACATTTTGTTGCTGATGGGCGCTCACAGCGAGTCATCTACGTAGTTATTTATTTGGTGCTGGTATCCCTATATGTTTTGTGACTTATTTTACTAATGTTCTTCTAGAGAATTTTATTGCGAACACGTTGGCACCAAAATGAAATACGTAGCATGAGAACTAAGGTCAGAAGAGTAAAAAGAGTATACACATTTTTGTTTTTACGCTTAAGCGATAAAAACGCAGCGCGCACATTCGGTTGGCTGAGTGACCTTTGCGGAGAGCGCGAAAGTGTTAAGTTAGGCACAATTAGGTTAGGTTTTAAAATCTGTGAACAATCTATAAAATGGGATTTGTGTCTATTGGGTTAACGGGTCACTTCACTTAGCCACTTTACTTTCTGCCTGAAAGATGTTTAATGCTGACAGATTTTAAGGTTTTGAGCTTAGGTACAGTAATGATAATAGTTACCAGATATTAGCTGAACACATTTAAAATTACCAAATCAGGCTGCTGTAGATATCTGAGTCATAGGCATCTTAAGCTAAAAAATATATATATAAATGTTTGAAAAATGGCAAATAGTATACTGTACTGGGATTCATATCGAGAAGTGTTAGCAATTAGAGATCTAATATATTCTTCAGTTTTCTTACCCTTGTTAGTCCCCATTTAGATTATGTTGATCAAATTTTGGTCTTGGTATTATACAATAAAACATCATTTCACTTGAATATATATACAAAGAAGGTTGACTTAATACTAGGAATTAGAAACTTTCCTTATAAAGAGAGATTAAGATAGCTTTATTTACATTCTGCAAATGAATGGAAGACTTTATCAGAGGGAATATTAAACTATGAGAACACAAAACAAGGAATATATAATAAGTAAGTTTGGATTCAGAAAATGCTGGTTCGGGAATATGGTTATAGATTTTTGTATTGCATGGGGTAAAATGCCTTCTTCAAATTGCTCTACAATTATGATGTTAAAGGTACAGTATATGAAAACCTTTCCTTCAATGTATTTCCCCAATAGACAACTCCACAATACTTTAACTTTTGCTTCAGTCTTCCTGATTATTTTGTTACTCTTTATTTATGTCAGTTCTATAACTTATTTAATTTACTTAAAGATGGCCTCTTCCTGAAGCTTTCAGTGAATCATATACATTGTTTCAAAAGCAGCTACAGGAGTTGTAACCCAATAACTGATGGTATCCTAATACAGTTACTTCATATGAATACCCATTATTTTTTTAGGGTAGGAGCTGCTTCTAACAAGAAAACCTATTACTGGTAGCATTCAAGGGGTGGACTTGAGTTACCATTATTAGTAATGTGCTGGGATGGACCTAACATGATTAATCATAATTGTATTGAAATTGTTCTTAAATTTTTAGGTGGGACGAAATCTGTGCAGATCCTGATTAAAAACACAGGCGCAGAGCCAGTCATCTTGCGCCAGATAGAAATGCTTCATTCCTGCTCGTCGGTTTCATTAGAGGATCTTCATGGTGTTGTGCGCGGTGAAAGATTCGTCAGAGTTCTCTCGGGTAAATTTGATTTAAGAACTTGTGTTCTAAAATAAAATGTTTAACATTTTTCTCATTTGTTAATGTTTAATAAGTTATTCAGATGTTTCAGAAGTACAATTGTAGATTCTTCACACAAAATTTGTTAGGAATACTCCAAGTATTGAAAACAATGTTAGTTTCACAGGTACAATTAAATTACAGAAATGTGATATAACCAGAAAATTTTAATGCTTTGCAATGGCATTGAACCTGCATACCTGAATCCTCTCATACGGCTTCAATATTTTCTCATTAGTTTCACATCTCGCAATAAATAGGTACAAAAGATTCAGTGAGTAAATTCTTATGTGTTTTTCCATCACATTTTTGAGGTTTAAACAATAACATGCCTATCTATGCTTGTGTGCATTCATTTTAGGTATGGATTATGTATGTATTATATTTTTAAGTATAGAAAAATAATGTACATTTCTAAGCTCATGGTCTTTTTCTGGGGGGAAGCCTCTGGGTCTCACCCAGAAAATGACATTTCATTATATTCAATGCTGGTTTTATTTTAGGAGTAGAATATGTATACAGTATTTATAATACAGTATATATCTGAAGAGTAAACAAAAATAATTGTGTGCGATTATTTTAGGTGTGGAATATGGCCTGGAATGTCACGCACAAGCTGGAGGATCATTAGGGGTGTCACAAGTACCTGTTGCATTCCAGTTCAAACCTGAGCAAGCAAATGAGCTCTTTTTTATTGTGAGAACAATGGTGAGTTACATCATTTCTGCTGCATTTATTGTGAACATTTACGTAGATTAGAGAAAAGTTTGCTGGGAATGCTTTTTTATGTTTCATTTTGAAATGCTTGCAAGTATTGGATGGTGCATATTTCACATGTTGTGGTTGCATGGCATTAATTATCATTACCAAATTTCTTACTTTTATGGAATGGAAAGGCATCAAAATGGAGACAAAATCAAAAGAATATAGTGAAAGGCTATAACTGTTGCCTTTAGTGTGGAATAATTTTGGGAATATTAACTCCCTCCTTCCCCCACCTCCACCACTCCCATACCCACCCCTATTACATATGATGTGAGGCTGATTGAAACATGTTGACAGGAAGAGTACAACTACATATTTGTATTTTCACTGCCAATTAATGATCGTCAAAAGCACAACTTGAAATATAAGTACTGATTTCACTGTATTTGCCAGTACAACTTTAAATACATGTGCAGTGAATCAGTCATAATAAAGTGGCTGAAAGAAATAACTCGGTTCACACATCACAACTTGACAGGGTTCAGAATGGACTGAAATGTTGTCACTAATGTTGTGTAATTACCTAAGTGTAGTTACAGGAGGAGAGCTACGCTCGTGGTGTCCCGTCTTCTCAGCACTCTTTGTAATATAACACTTTGAAAGTACTGACAGTTTTGGCCTCTACCACCTGCTCACCTAACTTGTTCCAGCCGTCTACCACTCTTGTTTGTGAAAGTGAATTTTCAGATATTTCTTCGGTTGCGTTGTTTAGTTTAAATCTAGGACCTCTTGTTCTCGAAGTTCCAGGTCTTAGGAAGTCTTCCCTATCAATTTTATCGATTCCTGTTACTATCTTGTACTTAGTGAACCTATCGCCTCTTTTTCTTCTATCTTCTAGTTTTGGCATATTTAAATAATGCCTCTAACCTCTTCTCGTAGCTCTTGTCCTTCAGTTCTGGGAGCCACTTAGTAGCATGTCTTTACACCTTTTCCATATTCCTGTACAGATTCCCGAGCTTACTGGGCTCTTATTATATCTACATATGAAACTGTGTATGGAGTCAGCCTCCACCATATCACTTCCTTATGCATTCCATCTGTTAACTACTCTTGACACTGAAAAAGTTCTTTATAATGTCCCTGCGGCTCATTTGGGTGCTCAGTTTCCACCTGTGTTCCCATGTTCGTGTACCACCAGTGTTAAACAGTTTATCCTTGTCTACCCTGTCAATTCCCCTGAGGATTTTATAGGTAGTGATCATGTCTCCCCTTACTCTTCTGTCTTCCAGTGTTGTGAGATGCATTTCCTGCAGCCTTTCTTTGTAACTCATGCCTCTTAGTTCTGGGACCTAGACCTAGCTTGTTTGGGTGGATGGAATGTCAAGGAATAGTAGCCAGCTCCGCTGACACACTGTTTTAGTATATTAGTGACGTTTGGTACTGGGCTTTGTCTACCCATTGATCTACTAATAATACTTTGCAGAACAATTATTAGCAGTCTTGATACTTACATGTATGGCACAATTTCTGTTTGCAGGGAGAATTTAGGTGGTGTGATTTATTCCCTTGTATTTCAGTGAGCCGGTACACACAAGATATGCAATGAGACCACTTGCAAAAAGCCCTGTCATGATGGGAATAAGTGTTGAAAGCCTGGTGTCTGATGTGAGTCATTCATAGACTATAGGGATTACAAGTAATATCCATGAAGCAGCATTTCAATATGCTTAACCACCTATTTTTGACCTAATCATTGTCTAACTTGGTAGTGGATGAGTAAAGTATTAAGAATGACTCATAAAGTAAATAGTGACATACACAAATTTATGGCAAGAAAACTAATTAACATTGGCACAGTTTAAAATAATTAGAAAATTAAGTTTTGGTGTTTCAGAATTCTGTGGTAATAGGGAGAGGAAAGCAAGTTTTTACAACAAGAGTAATGTGGGTATGAGCGTTGCTGCTTCTGAACGAACACAGATATTCGGTGGTCTATGTCCTCAACTCACAATGGAAGATCCCAGATTTACATTCCTGACTACAGGCCTCCTGTCCCAGACAACATGAATTTTACTGTATTTATAATGTATTTAGAATCATTATTACGTACGGAAGTAGAAGAATTTTATAATGTTATAAAAAATATGACAGTAGAATGTTATTTATTTCTGTTGATTTTTTTATTGCTTTTCTCCCAGGAAATCAAAGTCTTGGATAGTGTAGCTGAAGAGTCTTCTGCTAACTCTGTCTATGAGAAACCACGCTCTAGTTACCCAGTGCGGCATGATTTTGGCTCATTTATTCCTGGAGTTCCTCTAAAACAGTGAGTTAAATTTGAATTAGTTTTAATATGAGGATGAAAGTCTTGAGAGCTTGGCAGGTAAAACTAGTCTTTCAGTAGACAATATAACAGCATCTTACGGTCATACTTTGATAACTTTTTGCAAAGTTTGAGTAGCATGTTTTATGTGGAGATTACCCCTTGCACAAATTTGAGTGCCATCTGTAAATGGACTTGATGCAGATTTTTTAGTGACAGCCTCCATGAATCTGGATTTACTTAAAAATAATGGAAAATTGACTAGGATAACTTGGTTATTAGGAAGTTTTTATTATATGGATGTCTGGACAATAAAAGTGGGTACTCTATTGACATTTTTCCAGGCATGCATTACTCATTGATAGTAAATATTAATTATCATGACCCCAATTCTCACTTTTAACACTTTCAGTGGACGGAGACTGAAATTGTGTCCATAATAACTTTACGGATGTCTGGCAGGGACGCGTGTTGCGTCCAAAATTAAAATTTTTTTTAAAATTCCATTTATTGTTTGATTATTATTATTATAGGACTAGTTCTAAAATGCGCACCTTTCGATCGCGAACAATTTGGTATAAAAATGGACGACATAGCATGAATATTGAGTTGAGAAAACTGAAGAGTATATACATTTTATATATAGTATATACATTGTGGGTGCACGCTTACGGGAAACGCAGGCTGGAATTGGGGTGGGCTGGGGTGTACATGCCAGGGAGCGCAAAGTGTTAATTGGCTGGGGAAGAACTATCCCAGACAAAAATTGGGGGCTTCATGCTTTTAAAAATGCTTTAAAACTTTTATGTTCTGTTAACTCTATTGTCTGTAATTTAATATACAATGATTTGTCTTTTCATATGCTCTAAAATCTGTAATTCTACATTTTCTACCCATTTAGCAGCATCTTATGATAAACTGATATATAAAACAGTTGGTAAATATTTATATCAAATTTTGTTTTTTATTGTCAGAGATATGGATGATGATTTACCCAAGATTATTCCTCTGGAGCATTACGAGTACAAACCCAAGTTGCGTGTAATAGCTAGCAAAAACTTCAATCCAAATAAAGTTGATTCCAAGTATGAGGCTGAAACAAAAAAATATAGGTAAGTATTTTAGTTTTGTATGTGGCTATATAACTATTGATACTAAAGTACAGTATACATCTTTGTTGTCCTGTCTTATGTTTTATTATATATTATTATAAGTAATGGCAATGTCTTTTCACCGACATAATAACATAGGATAAAAGCCCACACTTGTGTGTTTGTGAAATTGATGTAAAGAATTTACTGGATTGAATACTTACAAGTAAAGCTTTATATATTTTAGGATTATTGATAAGATTATTGACAACGTTTTAGGATTATTGACAAGAGTACGGTTAGGTAACATGGAATGGCTTCACTGTAACACTGTTCAAACTGGTTTAGTTTGAACCAGTGGTGCAAACATATTTCAAAACCAGTAGTTCAAATGTAACCACTGGTTACGTTTGGTTAACGTTTTGAACCACTGGTTCAAAAGTAAAGTTTAATGTATTTCAAACTTTTGTTTGATATTTGTTAAAATTAAAATATTTGTTAAATGAAATAATAAAATTTGTTAATAGTAATTGGTAAAGTATCCTCACAAGATAAAGAGGTTGCTCTGTAATGGTTGTATTCCATGTTAGTGTACTTGATTACTATTTAATGGTTTTCAGGGACATGATGAAAGCTGGCTTGAATGCAAAAAATTATGTGGACTGGTTTCAAACTATGCTATGGGTTGAGGAGATGCAAATGGAGATAGACATTCGCTACTACAGCATGCCTGAGGCAAGGCTGAGGAAAGTCCCTCTTACAGTCTACTCTGCTGCATCATGTGTGGAACTTGAGGTAAGTGAGCTGAAATCTGTAATTACAGGTGTACCATGCAAGTATTTCCAAAACTGCATCTGTAACCTGTGAGATGTGATTTTGAATCCTAATAAAAAGGTTTGTTTGGCAATACTTGTTGGTTATACATTATGAGGAAGATCTTATGTACAAGAGATTTGTACCACCATTATAATTTAATGTACTGAAGCATAATATTTGCACAGCATATTTAAGGGGCCGGAGACTGATTTCTCAACCTTCCTCAAACACACTCAAACTTTTTGTGCATAATCTACATGGTAAATGCTCCAACTTTTAATAGTGGTTCGATATAAACATGAACTGAAAATTTCACAATTTCAAATTAAGCTGATGAATTTAATATTTCACAAATATTTATTTTATTAATTATAGGCTGAGAATGGTATATAACATTCATTTTCCTCAATTTAAAATTGAGTTTGAGAGTATAGCTACTGTAAAAACAAAACAGTCACTGTGGCCTTCAAAATATGTGCAAAATTTAGATGCAAAAATTTATAACTCGTAAAGTTATAGGTTTATGAATAAACACAACTGAAGAAACCTTAGAACTAAGGACTTTACACATATTATGTAAAACTGGTGAGAATCAGAAACTGAATTTAACAGCTTGACTCAAAGTTGAAAATCCTGTTCATGGAGAAAAATTAATGTAAACGTCTCGACAATAAATATAGTAGTTCGAATTTGTTATATCATGTAAATTTTAATAAATATTACTTGGCATTCGTACTCGAATATGTGAAAGTTGTAGGCCAATATGTGTTGAAATAAAGTTAAGAAAAAATAATCCCCTACAAAAACAAATACTGTATAGCAATAAGGATAATGGGTTAATAAGGCTAATAAGTATACTTTAAATAAGTGATAAGGCCCGCATCTGGTCCCAATCTTCAATACAACTTAAAGAAATAAAGAGAATAGTTTCAAATCTGTAAATTTTTTGTTAAAAAAAAAAAAAAGTTACAATTTCTGCCACTTGTAACTGGTTAACTTGTTGACCAATTTCGTTCACCCGGGGATCAGTTACGGCTCTTCGCCGTTGCCTGCGTGCCGCGCCGTCTATGGCCGTAGACGTGCTCTGGGTTTCCCGGGTTCCTTCTTCCCTGTTCCGGGGTTCGGGTCTCCTGGGTCAGCCACAGGGTCCTTCGGTATTGCCGGTTGTTTTGCTTTTGGTTAGGGCACGTAGCGTCCGCCTCCCGGGTTTCTCTCTTTTCCTTATCTTTGGGTAGTTAGTTCTGGGGAGCCGACGGGGCTCCCTCCAGAAAACCAGCGTTTAATGTAATGAAATGCCATTTTCTGGGTGTGTCCTGGAGGCTCCCCGGCATCCCTCCTTTCCTCCGGTTGGCAGCGTTTTTCGCGTGTTTTGATATCCAGCCTAAGAACTGAACAGCCTAAGGCCTCTCTGAGGAGGCCAGGTTCTGGCTCGTGGTCCCCAGTAGGCAAGAACTCCATGCTCATTGACTGATGCCAGAATATAATATATCCATATCTGCCTGGATAGCTCCGGGAAGCCTCCGGGACTCATCCAGAAAATGGCATTTCATGACATTCAATACTGATTTATTTTAGTTTTCCCTTGATCAGCGACTGCATTTTAACAATATAAGAAGAGAAAATAATTTTTTTGCAGATAAATTATTTTTGTTGCACAGCGGAATGTCATACTTTAAGGCTGTGCAGCACGGTGGTTAATTTCATGTGCACAAGTAAGCATCTCAGTAAAATAATTCCTAATACAGTATTTTCTGGTGGATAAGATGCATTGTTATAACATTAGGTTTAAGCTCAATATCATAGCGTATAAAGCAAAAGAATATGGTAATAGGGGAACTGCACTTTAAAATTACTTATAATAAATGTATAATAAACTTACTAAATTATTTTTTCTGCAAAATATCAGTGTAAAACAGAGGTGTCTCTTAAGTGGAATTGTGTAATTACCTAAGTGTAATTACCTAAGTGTAGTTACAGGATGAGAGCTACGCTCGTGGTGTCCCGTCTTCCCAGCACTCTTTGTCATATAACGCTTTGAAACTACTGACGGTCTTGGCCTCCACCACCTTCTCACTTAACTTGTTCCAACCGTCTACCACTCTATTTGCGAAAGTGAATTTTCTTATATTTCTTCGGCATCTGTGTTTAGCTAGTTTATATCTATGACCTCTTGTTCTTAAAGTTCCAGGTCTCAGGAAATCTTCCCTATCGATTTTATCAATTCCTGTTACTATTTTGTATGTAGTGATCATATCACCTCTTTTTCTTCTGTCTTCCAGTTTTGGCATATTTAATGCCTCTAACCTCTCTTCGTAGCTCTTGCCCTTCAGTTCTGGGAGCCACTTAGTAGCATGTCTTTGCACCTTTTCCAGTTTGTTGATGTGCTTCTTAAGATATGGGCACCACACAACCGCTGCATATTCTAGCTTTGGCCTAACAAAAGTCGTGAACAATTTCTTTAGTATATCGCCATCCATGTATTTAAAAGCAATTCTGAAGTTAGAAAGTGTGGCATTGGCTCCTTGCACAATATTCTTTTTTGTGGTCCTCAGGTGATAGTTTTCTATCTAGAACCACCCCTAGATCTCTTTCTTTATCAGAATTCTTTAAAGATTTCTCACATAATATATAGGTTGTGTGGGGTCTATGTTCTCCTATTCCACATTCCATAACATGGCATTTATTAACATTAAATTCCATTTGCCAAGTGGTGCTCCATATACTTACTTTGTCCAGGTCATCTTGAAGGGTATGACAATCATCTAAGTTTCTTGAACAAATCCACAAGGGCAGTGACGAGGATTCGAACCTGCGTCTGGGAGCATCCCAGACACTGCCTTAGTCGACTCAGCTACGACAGGGTAAAAAAGGGTTGAAACCGAAGTTCTACTGAACTTACTGGATCCCGTAGCCTCTCCGAGGCACAAACCAGGCTTTTACACACCCCCCCCCCCCCTGCACCCGAGCTATGTCAATAGGCCGTTCTCCCTCTTCGCCCTTACATCATCACACACAGAGATCACACTAACGTGATGCATCAAATGAACAAATCCACAAGGGCAGTGATGCCCTTGTGGATTTGTTCATTTGATGCATCACGTTAGTGTGATCTCTGTGTGTGATCTAAGTTTCTTATCCTTCCTATTATCTTAGCATCATCAGCAAACATGTTCATATAATTATACCAACTGGTAGATCATTTATGTAGACAATAAACATCACTGGTGCAAGAACTGAACCCTGTGTGCTATACTTCTGAAAACACAGTAATTAGGAGGTATTTAGTGTGACATTTAAATTTGGATCTAATCTCTGGCAATTTTGTGTGTGTTAAATGATTCGGCACCCAGTCTGTTAGTTCTCAATAATATTTGACTTTAAAGAGAATAAGAGGATTGTACTAATCTAACTTTTGAGTATCGCTAATTTTTACTCCCTTTGTGTTCACATTAAATATGTATGTAAAAGAGGGATTTTTATTGTTATACAAACATTGTTTTGTCTCAGGGAGATGCCTACCTCGTTAGTGGCTGAAATCTAAACATATGTATTACTTCTGGGTATCTAATAATAAGTTTTAAATTAATATTTTCCATTGGAAATATTATGCTTAGTGGCAGGTATAATTTAATTTCCCATATTAGAACTTAAATGTATCAAATAATTAAATATATTTTAGTTGATAATCCTATTCCTGCAGTTCTACTGCATTGTGAAGTTTTCATCAAGATCTTTTCATGTCATGAAAAGGTCACGTAGACCTTGTTTTATAAAGTCTTTAGTGCCATTATTGCATTTGGTACTTTTCTGGTGAATTTCTTCAGTGGCTCCAGGGAACTATTGAGGGGACCCGCCAGAAAGAAGTGTTTCATTAGTCGATGCTGGATCTTTGTAATTTTTTCCAGCAGATTGTATTTTCAATTTTAATTAATGCTCCAGATCTGAAACTGCACATTTGTATTTAATTTCATTTTTTCGCTTTAGGTTCCTGGCCTTTCAGAAAACCGTCCATCTGTCCTACCTGGTGATAGTGTATTTGTTACAATTGGGAAAAAGAAACCTGTGTATGAAGGCCGTGTCCACAAGATCAATGACAAATCGATCTACTTGGCCTTCAGTCAACGGTATGACTTGTTGTGATTTACTCTTTATGGTTAGTAGTGTAGAGCAGGGCACTAGGTATCCCATCTTCATTATGTGTCCCTAGTAGGAGTTTTTATTTTTTATTTTTTGGCTTCGCAGCTACTTTGCGTACCTGATAATTAATACATAAATATCCGTATCTAGCGATTATGAGACTTACTTTCCTACTTGCTTGGCAATTCTCTAAAAAGCCTGCGTGATCAACTTGTCACATGCTTTGGAACAGCAGTTGCCAACCTTTTGGACGTCACAAACAACTAAATTCATAATTTTTAATTCCGCGGACCACTAATTTAAATCCTGCAGACCGCTAATAAGGACTTGTCTCCAACAGTCATTTTTGTTAAAGTAATTACCAGTACTTACTTTTGCATATTTTCATGCATTCTTTGAAAATATTCAAGTGATTTCCTAGCAAATTGGGGTGTTTTGATTGCAAGTGTCTTGATTTTCGAAGGTTTCATGGCATCATTGGATAAACTCTCAGTACACACAACACAAAGCGGCCGTAGATGTAGTTCACTACAGGTTCTTGAATAAATTCAAATTTCAAGTAGTTCGAATCAAAGTTTCAGCCCCGCTCCTGTGCCAGGTAAGTCCATCACGGGCTCACCATAGCCTGTGCTACTTGGAACTTTTAGTTCCCAGTAGCTGAATCTTAAACAACAACATAGTTCGAATCACATTGTCTTGACATTTTGAGTGTTTACTTCTCTCCGCCTCCAGTTCAAATGTTCTTCCTAATGGTGCCTGACGAGGACCGTGAAGGCTCTGAATTTTTTATTAGCTCACGGTTAAGTAAAGTGCACATATTACTATTGTTACTATTATCATTAGTTACATTATCTTTTGTAGTACTAAAGAAATTCAGAATATTTCTTTGCTTTTTTAACTAATGGGTTTATTGTATTTGAATCTGAAACCAATCAAGAAATGATTGTTATTAAAGTCAAATTATTTGATGGCATTAAATATAACAGTTAAAGAAAATACACAGTTACATAAAATACACAAATAAAATAAAACATCAGAATATAAAAATGTCTTAGAATATTATTTTTATTTTATTATTAACACTTTCCGGCCCTGAGGACTCCTCCCGGCGTCCTGTTTCGCCTACCCGCTACCGCTAAGTGGACATAAACTTATGTCCTCTTTTAAAATATTTGTATAAAATTCAATTTTTATCCGATTTACTTTGGGTTTGTTTCAAACTGCGCGCCATGAGGCTCTCTTTCTCACCAATAGGCTGCATGGTACAATAAGTTCATGAAAGGTTCACAAACATAACAAAAGTAAAAACATTTCGTGTGTGTTTGACTCTCACTGATATGTTCCAGCGTTGTTTTATATTTGGCGCTATTCTATCTTACGCTTTGTTGATCTTTTTTACCTACGGGCTCATAGAACATTCTATTGCGAACACATTGACACAAAAATGAATGACGTACATAGAATAATAATGTCATGAGAGTGAAATAAGTATAAACTTTCAAAGCGCCGTGCGTCGTCCCGTCACCGATACCGGGTAACAATTTCACCACTTCCCACACTCTTGCGGGCGGGCCGCAATCATTATTCTACGCTTATATTCATATCACCGTGTTGGGAATTTCATTGCGAGTCCATTGATACCAAAATTAACGCTGTAGGAGAAGTGTGGAGGTGATAACAATCCCAAGAGTAAAAACATTTTGTTGCTGTTGGGCGCTCACGGCAAGTCATCTTCGTAGTTATTTATTTGGTGCTGGTATCCCTATACGTTTCGTGACTTTTTTTACTGATGTTCTTCTAGAGAATTTTATTGCGAACACGTTGGTACCAAAATGAAATACGTAGCTCGAGAACTAAGGTCAGGAAAGTAAAAAGAGTATACACATTTTTGTTTTTACGCTTACGAGGCAAAACGCCGGGAGCACTTACGGTTGTTTTTTTTACATTCGCCTGGAGCCGGAAAGTGTTAAGAAAGCATAAAAAATGCAAATACAGTACTGTCCAAATTTTTCTGTGGACCGCCTTGAACTGCTTTGGAAGACTCAAGAAACAGTAAGATGCAAAGCTTCCTTGTGAGTTGTAGTACTGACTTATTTCTATCACCAAGAAACTACATATTGTGACAGAATAACCTGTTTTGCATGCAAGATGAAAATCATGTGTCTAGTTTGTCAGCTAGACAGAGTATATAATGAAATGTTTTGTTAAATAGCGGGTTTAGGGCAATGGCTATATTGCTATCAGATATAGATGCTAGGTAGTTCTTTGGAGTGTAAATGAGTACAGAGGTGTTTACTAGAGATAGTGATGTACTATAGACATGCAGGGTTAGCACCCAGTGTTTAAGGTTGTCTGATTAGATGTTATGGTAGACCTCTTAGCTCCCAGTTTTGTTTATCAGCTATTATAGTGCAAGATGTAAACAGGTCTCATTTAACAGCTGTAATTAGTTTGTCTCAAATGTGTTGTATATAATTATGTTGTACAGTGTTGAATATTTGTCTTTGTGAACAATATATGTATAAAAATTGTATCTTAAGATCTAATATTATGTGTAAGGAGCTGGGAATGCTTCCTGTCAGTATACCATCACTTGGCTATGAGTATATACTTATTTTACAGGTTCATGGAAATTTTTGTGGATAAGATGAAAGTGAATGTTGAATTTGAATTTAATCGTTATCCACTGAGAGTGTGCCACCGAGCGCTGGTTCTCACTGGACAAAGATCTTCAACGTACTTGACCTTCCCCTCTCCTCCAACTAATAATGTTCAATTGATAGAGGATATCCTGTAAGTATAATAGCTTTCTCTTCTGGGTCCCGAACCTCATTCTTTTTCAGGTTAGGCCTTCTCTTTCACTAACCTTAGTATTGAAGGCCAGCATCCTCTCACTAACCCGTGACCAGTCTTCCTCTCTTGCCAACCTCCTCCTTACCCACTGTAGGCCTCCATCTACCAATAGTGAAGAAGTTGTGCAGCAGAGAGGATACTTTTACCATATCTACTACAAAGCACCACTACCACCATATCCCTCTTACTACCAAATTCCTCCAGTACCACCATATTTCTCCATTACCACCACCATATTCCTCCACTACAACCACCACCATATTCCTCCACTACAACCACCACCATATTCCTCCACTACAACCACCACCATATTCCTCCACTACAACCACCACCATATTCCTCCACTACAACCACCACCATATTCCTCCACTACAACCACCACCATATTCCTCCACTACAACCACCACCATATTCCTCCACTACAACCACCACCATATTCCTCCACTACAACCACCACCATATTCCTCCACTACAACCACCACCATATTCCTCCACTACAACCACCACCATATTCCTCCACTACAACCACCACCATATTCCTCCACTACAACCACCACCATATTCCTCCACTACAACCACCACCATATTCCTCCACTACAACCACCACCATATTCCTCCACTACAACCACCACCATATTCCTCCATTACAGCCACCATATTCCTCCATTACAGCCACCACCATGTTCCATCACTACAATAACCATAGTTAGTTTATGGGGCCTGACAGCTGAGTAGACAGTGCTTTGGATTTGTAGTCCTCAGGTTTTGGGTTCGATCCCCGGTGGAGGATGAAACAAATTGCCAGAGTTTCTTCACCCGGATGCCCCTGTTACCTAGCAGTAAATAGGTACCTGGGAGTTAGACAGCTGCTACGGGCTGCTTCCTGGGGATGTATAACAAAACGGAGGCCTGGTCGAGGACCGGGCCGCAGGGGACGCTAAGCCCCGAAATCATCCCAAGGTACTGTAACCTCAAGGTAACCATATCCCTCCATACCACCACAATATTCCTCCACTACCATCAGAAGCTTTATTGCAATGGGTACAGCAAGGCTATGGTAGAATGCAGGGCATGAAGAGCTAGACCTCACTTCCCCAAAGTTACTGATAAGTAAGTACCATATCACTTCACTACCACCACCACAACATCCACAGCACCAGTTCCACATACCACTACTGTCAACTATTGTATCATTGGCTATCATTGCACCATATTGTATCATTGGCTATCATTGCACCATATTGATGATGTCCTGACTTTGCTGCCTCTCAGTATTCCACCAATATAAAGATGTTATTACAGTTGTTACTACTGTATCCCACCTGTTTTATATTCACATTCATAAGCTAAAAAATCATGTAACAGTAGTTGAGCCTTTGATTAATGTCTCCTCTTAAATTTAATGATTTAATGCATTACCTTGCGTTAATTCTGGGGGATCAAAGTCCCTATGGCTTGGTCTCTGACCAGCCTTCATTGGCATATCTTTTACAACTTTTATGATCATTCTCTAGTTATTGTTAGTGGTATAAAACCAAATTTCTGGTTATTTCTTCCTTGTAGGCCATACAACCGTAAGCTACAGACCAACAAGGAGCAAATGCTAGCAGTGTGTAGCATCGTCTCGGGGACATCGAAGCCAGCCCCGTATATAGTGTTTGGCCCCCCGGGTACCGGAAAGACCGTTACTATTGTAGAAGCCATTAAACAGGTAAATACAGACATGTTTGGTGATTTATGTGTCAGTTAAGATGAAAATAATGTAAACAAACTTTCTTCTGCAATGCAGTTTGTGCACAATATTTACAAATTACATCATCAAAGACATTTTTGTTTATCCTTGTACTGTAACATCAGGTTTGCATGCCACCACTGGCATCAGTAGTGAGACCCCTTGTGATCAGTACAACATTCTCTAGAAGGATGAAATGTAGGGAATGACATGATTGATGCATATAGATGGATGATGGGATAGAAATAAGGTTTTAAATATAAAGTTTAAAAATAGAACTTGAAGCATTGGATATACTGTACTGTAAATTGGGGAAGTTTAGATACCGGAAAGGCGTGGGATTGCTGTATTGTTTAACCACTGTACTGCACAGGTATAAAATGTAACAAGCCCTGTATGTGCAGACAAAATTATTCCAATATTATACCCTCTAGTTTGGATCTTGTGTGTGTTATGCACCTGTTGTAAAACTTACCCAAAAGTTAGATGAATAAAATATTAGTTTATTTATCATTGATGACAATGTTGTTTTGACTGTAGATCATATATTTATCAGTCAAGCATTTTTCCATTAAATTGATTGTCTTGGGTCATGTAGTACAGTGGTCTATGTCCACAACTCTCAGTCTTTGGTCCCGAGTTCTATTCTCAGGTGAATAGAAACAGTTGAGCACTCTTTCTTTAATCTGATGCCTCTGTTCACCTAGCAATAAAATAGGTAGGCTTAAGTCAGACAATTGTTGTGGGTTGCATCCCAGGGAAGGTCAGTAGTAGACCTAGGGTGGGGAAAGGGGGAGCCTCGGTAAGTTTTAACCCTTGTATGGCACCAGGCTATTTAACATTTGTCACCCACAGGCGCATAAAAAAAAAAAAAAAAAAAAAAAAAATTCTAAACCTGATAATTTGTGTTCACTGATCATGGGAAAAATAATAAAAAAATCGTAAGTGGCATATATTGCCCGCTATAGGGCGGGGAATTCTGGCAAAAAACAGGCGCTGACTCAGCGTGCGTCCCAGACGGTCTGTTGCTCCTAGCTGTCAGGCAGGAGTGGCCACAAAGAGATAATTACCTAATTATTTCAATGTCTCTGATTGATTTTTCGTAGTTTTTTTGTTGTAATATTATTCAATAGTGTGTAGTGTGATATATTTATATAATAAAATGAGTGAATCATCGCTGTACCATCGCCATCACTGTACTAAAAAATATGGTGTGCATATTGTTGATTCAATTATTATGTTCATCAAACGGTGAACAAATACTTTGTTGGTTATTACACTATATACACAGGTTATATATAAGTATCTGCTGGTTATTACACTATATACACAGGTTATATATAAGTATCTGCATGTTTTGTCCACCATAACGAACCACTAAGTTGCTATTATGAGTCAAAAAGTAGCGAGGAGTGACCGCCACACACCACCCAGCCACTCGCTGCCACTCACTCCCTCAACACCTCACTCGCCCACACTCTCTTCCCACCATACTGTTTTTGCTTTTATATACAGACATTATATATAAGTATTTACATGTTTTGTTCACCATAACTGCACATCTAAGCTTGTATGGTGAGTAAATGCACAAAGACGTAGCTACTCACACAGTCAGCTGGTGGCGACCGCCCTCAAGGCCAGACGCACTGATATTTCTCCTCCAACAATACTGTTTGTGGTGTTATTATGCTATACATACACATTATATAAAAGTATCTACCTGTTTTATTCACCATACTTGTACAAGTAAGTTGGTATGGTGCCCAAAGACCATAGTGGTCACCAGTAAACATGATAAGTTGTGCAGATGACGCCACCTCCCTCACCAAAATGGCGGCTCCCAACCTACTCCTATTGCTATTATTACACTCTATACACACATTATATATAAGTATCTACATTTGTGTTCACCATAGCGAACCACTAAGCTGGTATGGTGAGTGCAGTCAATAAAAGGTGGCCACACACAGTCAGAAGACAACGTCAGCACCCTCCCTCCCACAGCCCTCCTCCCTCCATGGAGCACAGCGCTAAATATTAGCACAATCTTGCTGTTATCAGAACCCTGGTCAGTTTTATCACAGTCATGGGTCTTCTGTAATAATATCATCTCTAAATAATAGCAAGAACATGTATATTATGGCATTTTTAGGCGATGCTGTGGTCACAAGCTGAACAGCAGTGCTGTGAGCTCATGTTGCGTGCGTCAGGTTTGGTAGCTCACTCAATACTGAGGCCCCTCACACCCGGAAATTTGGCCCACGATTTTAAAAAAAAATGGCGTCTGCTTACAAGAGCCCTGATAAAGGTGTGGTGAACCCTGTGTATCCTCGGGCCGTTTAAACCTTGCGCGGTACTCCAAAACATCATATGATGCGGAGCGCAAGTTACTGCAAGCCACTCAACGCATCGTATGATGTCTTGCGCAACTAGAGGGTTAAGTACAAGATTCTTGTTCTCGACACAGGAATTATTTCTAAATATAAGGAAACATGAGAAGGATTACTCTTGTCAGTCACCCTTGGTGATCACCCAGCATCCTTGCTGGCACTTAAAATCTCTCTTCTCTAGCCATATACTATGACTGTACTGTCTGGGACAACTGGTGGCATTACAAATTCCTATGTGATCCCATGTTGTAATTTAATAACTAATTAGTGGGTTGTTTTAGAATGTATATTAATGTCATATCTCATCTGCTGCCTTGTCTCTACTTCAACAAATAGCTGGTGAGTATAGTTAATTATCTTAATTATCAAGCCCTTGTTAATTTTAATAAAGATATCCAAACCAAATCCCAACTTTTACTGTATTATGATTTTGTTATGTATAGTTTTACCTATCTTGTATATACCCTTTTGTTAATCAGTCCCTTATAATTCATCCTTGCTAGCCTTTGTACAAGAGTATAGTTTTTAAAGTAGGGGAATATTAATTTGTTATTATATACATTACTGGGGTAATGTTGCAGGTGTACAAGATGCAGCCACTCAGTAGGGTGTTAGCATGTGCTCCCTCTAATTCAGCTGCAGATCTCATTGCTGTACGGCTTCTAGAACACATTAACAAGACTCACTTGCTGAGAATGCATGCAAAGTCTAGACAAAGGTATGTACTGTATTTATTAAATATTTATACTTCCACTACTATATTATCAGGTTAACAAGTTTGGGTTGCTAAGTCTTTCTTCTGTATGACCAAATTGTTTGTCTTCACAAGGATAACATTTTGTTATATTGTTATTCTGCATTTATTCCATGTGATTTCTTTAACACTTTCACATATTGACAAAATATGTTAATGTTTGTGTAACTTTTGTGTAACTGTATGCTCTGTAGTACAGTGGTCTACGTCCTTGACTCGCAATCAAGGACCCCGGGTTTGATACCTGGTTGGGTACACTTACCTAGTAGTAAAATACGCACCTGGGACTTAGGCAGTTGGTGTGTGTATAATGTATACAGTATATTGGGCTGGTTGTAGACCAAAATCTTGGATCCTATTCACCAACAAATATTATGCCTTGTGTATAATGATGCTGTTATGCCCCCTATAGATGCACATCTTTTTTTTTTTTCTTTCCAGTATTACAATTCCGGATAAACTTCTAGAAATATCTAACCTGAGAAATCATGAAGTATTCTACCCTTCAGGAGAAGTGTTGGAAGAATATAGAGTTATTGTGTGCACAATGGTAACTGCTGCCAGGTAGGTGAAATGTGGATGATAGAAGTGTTCTTGTGGGATATTTGTTGCCAGGAGTAATCAAGCATTTACATGTCTATGCAGGCGATGAGACACAATAACGTGACTAAAGTAAGTTGACCAGACCACACACTAGAAGGTGAAGGGACGACGACGTTTTGGTCCGTCCTGGACCATTCTCATCGACTTGAGAATGGTCCAGGACGGACCGAAACGTCATCGTCCCTTCACCTTCTAGTGTGTGGTCTGGTCAATTTACATGTCTATTTATGAAACCTGTGCATCTTACGTGTGTAACATACGAGACCTGTACGTCTTTCCTCGATCGTGGCTGCTTAGCATTTATTAAAAATTTATGAGCTGCAGAATGCTATGAAGTTGTTTAACAATATTTACTGTGGTTTACTAAGACTTGAAGGTTGTAAGTTGTTTAATAATTTCAGAGTAAACCACCATGATCAAGGACAGATGTACAGGTTTTGTAAGTGGACATGTTAATGTGTGATGGATCTTGGACCAGTTGGGCATGCTGGCAGTGGGTGCTAATTGCTGTGTAGCTGATGTAATGGGTTATTAATCAGTGTTATTTGTTAAATAATTACTTTTTGCATAAAGGTACTGCCTTTGGTTAAATGCATCAGTTATTGACTCGTCATTTACAGAAATTATAGGCATTTAATATAATGGAGTAACACTAGGCATAATTTTTCAGGCTAAGTCATCTGGTAAGTCATTGTAACTTATATGCAAATTTATGATCAAATAACAAACATTTGAAATTAATTATAGGTCATTGTTAATGGCAATTTTAATTTGTCAATGTCAAAATGGTGGGAGTCGCACTACGAGCTTGTAATAACTCAACCGTACTTCAAGTAAAAATAACTTTCGGTCTGTCTCGAACCCTTATCAAGTGGTCACGATTTTCCAGTGCCAGTCTGATTGGCTTTTGTTTCAGCCATGTTACTGTGACTATTACTACAAATGTGTGTGTAATATGTGTTGAGGATAAGTTGTTGAACATTCTGGTTGCTTGAAGTGGTTGACAGGCTTACTTGGTATGTACATTTTTAGATTTAATTTTAGCTAGTTTCACTAATTTTAGCTTTAATTCACTTTAAAATTTGGTAATAAAATCAACCATAGTAGTAGGTATCCTGAAGTCTCGGGAGACTATGGAGTTGCGCTCTCGTTGTCAACCAGAGCGGATATCAACCATAGTTTATGAAAATACTGTGTTCGTCCTGATTTAAAAAATGCAAATTTGTTCTATGTGTTGAGTTTTTCACTGAATTTGGAATGCTGTACTGAAAAACATGATATGGACAATATTGTACTTTAATATAGTTCAGTATAAGAAGGTACATAGATTTTCATAAGGTTTTTATGTGCCTCTGTAGTACGTGCAGTCATATATATCTACTAGATGTAGATCAAGCCTCAGGTTTGTCAAGCCTGGCCTCGGGCTGGGCTTGGGGAGTAGAAGAACTCCCAGATCCCCATCAAGCAGGTATCAAGCAGATAGTGAAATAATTAAATATAGTAAGGAGAAAACATTGAAGACATACAATGGGATTACACCCACATCCCTGAGCTCGCCACGCACATGCATTGCCGCCTGGAGCAGGGTGTGCGCCTGAGTTCAGGAATATGGGTTCGATTCCATTATACGGTTTCAATATTTTCTCGGATACATCCTGTTCTTGTGATTTAAATTTAAATAAAGTAAGAAGTGGCCTAATGTTAACAAAAGTGACTAATTAGACATTACAACAAAATAAACAATATAGAGTAGAATATATTTTGTTTATGCAAAAAAAAAAAGGTAAAGAAACCTTTATCTTGAATGCAATTATGAAGTTTTGTTGCTTTACTATTTTATATATATTTTCAGGATTGTGTCTGCAGCTCTTAAAGCTGGTCACATAACCCATGTTTTCCTTGATGAATGTGGACACTCCATGGAACCTGAAGCAATGGTGCCACTGGCAGGAGTGTTGGCTAAAGACGGCCAGGTGGTGTTGGCTGGAGACCCCTACCAGCTGGGGCCAGTGATAAGAAATACACAATGTTTCTCTAGTGAGAAACTCTTCACAAATAATGGCTTGGGTAAGTGTTATGGCCGATTGTTTTCCTGGCAATATTTCTGTTTTGTATATTGTTGTTGATTGTTTACCTGGCAGTACTTCTATTTTGTATTGCTGTTGATTGTTTACCTGGCAATACTTCTGTTTTGTATTGCTGTTGATTGCTTACCTGGCAATACTTCTCTTTTGTATTTCTGTTGATTGCTTACCTGGCAGTACTGTACTTCAATTTTGTGTCTGTTTATTATTACAATAGGTGCTGTTGGTTTTGTTTTGTCCTGATTTTTGTATATTTATTCCTAGATATCTTCAGATTTGAAACACTTTCACTTTAAAAGAATGACAAACTTAAGCCTAGGAATGGGGGGGGCATCTTCGACAAGCTGCCGTCTTCCTGTCCTTGTCGAGGCCACTAGGGTTAGTAGCCCTTGGGTAAAAATCTGAATGATGAAGAGTTTTAGAAAAGCTTAATTTACATTCTGTAGAAAGACAAAAGAGTTAAGAGGTAACAGGATTTAAGTATACCTATGAAAAAGAGGGTAGACCAAAGGGGATATATGGTAAATAGTTTTAAATATATCAACACAAAAAGAATGGATATAAATTTGATCAGTTTTGATTTAGCAAGGACCTGGGTAAATACTGGTTTAGGAATAGTTGTGTATGTGTGGAATAAACTACCAAGTAACATTGGTGTAACATTGGTAAATTGTTTCAAGTGAAGGTTACGTGCAGGTAAAGGAGCGGGAGTTTGTAAGGATGGGAGTGTTGCCTTCCCTAACATACTGGTGAGACATCTTTCACTTTAGTTAGTGCTGTTCTCTGCCAAGGTTGGCATTGTAGCATTAGTCAAAGTTTGATGGCCATTTGACACTGGTGTGGAATTGTAAATGCTAATGGTAATAATTTATTACAGTATTTAGCATAAAGAAATTTCCTTAAATTAAAAAATGTGAAAATCATGCTTGATTTGACAGAAGTGTAGTATATTTATTTTTTTTGCAGAGCTTATCCACCTGTTCCGTAGTTTGGATTGTAGCTGAATTTAGCTGTGGGATTGTAGATGGATCAGTACATTATCATTATCTCCTAATATTCTTGCATTATCACCATCTTACAGACAAGTCATACTTGGAGAGAATGATGGAAATGGACATGTATCAGGCCAAAAATGGGACGTTCAATAATCAGGTCGTGACCAAGCTGCTCAACAACTACCGCTCTCATAAGGATATTCTTAAGGAGCCTAATGAGTTATTCTACAAATCAGAATTGAAGGTAATTGTATTATTAAATGTATTACTTGCATATTGAAGTTACTGATGATTTCTGTGATGAATCAAGGAGAAAATATTGAGTCTGTATGATGAGATGGAACCTGCATACCTGAACTCTCTGTAGCGTGTGTGCCTGGAGAGTTCAGGTATGCAAGTTCAGTCATATCATACAACTACTGTACCATATTTTCATAATGTATTATTTGCTTTATTTTATAGTATCTTCTCAATAGATTAGCCTCATTTACCAAAACACACACACACACACACACACACACACACACACACACACGCACGCACGCACGCACGCACGCACGCACGCACGCACGCACGCACGCACACGCACGCACGCACGCACTGAGCAGATAAGAGACACTACAAGATTTAAATATATAAATTTGAAACATCTTAAGATAACGGATACAGATGGGAGTAATTTAGATTTAGTACAAACTTTGGTAGACACTGGTCTACCCAAGGGAAGAAAAATAAATCCTCTGGTATACCCAAGGGATTTATGGAAAAATAACTAGGTAGCATAATCAAACATAGGTTAGACATATATATATATATATACATATATATATAAATTAGTTTGATGGATATTATTAGGAGTGGCCTTGAATGGCCCAATAGGCCTTCTGCAGTGTCCTTAATTCTTTTGTTACGTGATGACATGGATTTCTTTCAACTATGTTTTATAGTCCCCTTTTTTCTGCCTCATTATTTTTGGGGATGCCTACTGGCTTGCTCCCAGCTATCTGTAGTCCCGGACTTGGCTTGGATTTCCACGAGAACACTTCATTAGCCACCATTAGGCTGAACCTTGCGAAGCCATAACTTGAAATATCAACTTGACAGCTGTACTGTACTTGGTATAAAAGCTTTATCATACTCAAAATTCTATCGTGTTATCCATTTAATATCAACTACTGATATCAAATTTATATGTATTATTTAATGAATTGGTGTTCAACAACTTGAGGGTTTAGAATTATACAATATATGATGCCTTTTAATATATATCGTGATCTTTCTCATAAAGCATCATAAAATACTGTTGTATGTACCAATCAGCTTTACACCTGAAGCTCGAATAAAGTGAGCCTGCCAATGAACCAACCAGCCAGTCAGCAAGCCAATACATCAGTCAGCAAGCCAGTAGGCCAGCAGGCCATTCAGTAAGCCAGCAGGCCAGCCAGCAAGCTGAAATTATGAAAGAAACTGAAGTGTGAATGATTTCACTGACTATGAATAAGAATCAACTAATTCCACCTTGAGGAATTATCTAGTAAGTTACTGCAAATAGAGACAGTTAACATGAACAAATCCACAAGGGCTGCGACGAGGATTCAAACCTACGTCCAGGAGCATCCCAGACGCTACCTTAATCGACTGAGCTACGACATGATCAAAAGAGTTGAAACTGAAGTTCTACTGAACTTATTAGATCTTGCAGCCTCTTCGAGACAAAAACCAGGGTTTTACTCGACTACAGTTAACATGAATGGTGTTGCTTTTTTAGTTCAATACTTGCATATCATTGAGGGAAAGAAGGGATTTTTGAGCATTTAGAATCTATTCATATGTTTCCTCTATGTTGTTAAGTTAAACTTAAGTGGATTAGCTACATACATGGTTTTCTAAGAAGCTCTGCCTATTTTGTGGTGTGTTTAATTTTTTTCTTGAATACCATCCTTTAACCCTTAACATGCTCGGGGTCTAATATCCTGCTATCCACACAGGCGCATGTCATTTTGAAAAAAAAAAAAATTTTTTTTTTTTGCTAATCTGTTAAGTTCTGTTCACTGATTACGGGAAAAATAAAAAAAAAATTCTATTGTACTTACTTTTGTTGCAATAGAGCCGAGAAGCTCTGCGATGACGTCACAATCTGCATGGTCGCTCATGCAGTACACGCCCGGGAGATGTTGCGCGCGGTCCTCAAACAGCCAGAGTTGCCACAAATATATTTTCGCGCTATTTATTTACAATGTCTAAGCGCATTTTATCTAATTTTTTTTCACTAATTGTGTTTCAAATACTGTTTGAACATATTTTGTATCAATAATTGTTGCATATTTGAGTATACACAGGCGCACACAAATGTTTTCAATTACGGCAATATAATATGTCATTACAGTCTATTATATTATATGTTCTGCTTATATGTTTACATATTTACACACTCGCACACACTATACACACTTTGAAGCACACTTAGAAGATTTCTAGACTGTGGTAGTCATTGAAGCAGTCGACAGCACATAATGGGATACCACACGTTTCACACCATGTTTGCACAAGCTTCCGTTTCTTGTCTCTACGTGTCGTTGTTTTACACACCAAGCAATCACGTTGGGCTATTGCACGCTTCACACCAGGTGGCAAATACTTAAGTTTGTGTGCTAGGAAGCCTTCAGTGTGAGCGAGGCATGGAGTACCAGCATGCTGCAACAGTGGGTTTATGATGGGCCGCTGAATACCTGGGACATCTTTTGCAAACTTTCCTAATAACTGTATTGCAGCATCAAATACAAAGTCACGGAAAGTGGGCTTACGTCCAGTTCTCACAAGGTACATGTTGAAACAGTTCAGCATGCTCATGTCCACAAGATGGAAGAACACTTTTTTCGTCCACCTACATGTCTTCCGCACACACTCTGCAGTGCCAATCATCATGTCTGATTTATCAATCAACCGCATGTTGATATTATAGTCTAAAACACAGTCTGGCTTATATAGTGGTGCGTTTGTTTTATGGCTCACTTTCCCACTGTTCACCATTGTTCCATCATGAATTGTTGTCAACAAGTTCACCTCTCTTTTGTCTTTCCACCGAACTGACAGAATGTTATCACTTTTCCTTCTCTGACACTCACCAACTGCAATGTCGTTGTCAAACACAGGCATTTCCCTTCGTTGTGGCTTTACTGTACCAACCAATCCGGTTCTATTTTCTAGCAAGAACCGAGCTAGCAAGGGACTTGTATAGTAATTATCTGTGTATAAAATGTGTCCCTTGTTCATCCACGGAGCCATGATGGTCTTCATTACACTCCCCGAGAATCCATGTTCGTCGTTACCGGGAATGTCTACATCACTAGCCAAGTACAGAATCATGTGTAACACGTATCCTGTCTCACAATCACAAAGAACAAAAAATTTCAGGCCAAATCGGTTTCGTTTTGAGGGAATGTACTGTTTGAATGGAACACGTCCCTTGAAAAGTATGAGAGATTCATCAACCACCAGCTTCTGTGCTGGTACGTAAAAATCTCTGAATTTTCCAATAACATCGTTCATGTAGTGCCTCACTCGCCACAGTCTATCATCAGGTGTTCGGTCCTGAACACTTCCAAAATGTAGACACCTGAGGAGTATCTGAAACCTGTCTCGTGACATATATTTCCCGAATAAAGGTGTTGGTATTGTCTTGTCCTTGCTCCAATAGTCATTTATTGCATGTTTGTGACAGTGCTTCATCAACAAACAGAGTGCCAAAAACACATACATTTCCGCCACTGTGGTATTTTTCCAACGCTGCAGTCGTGAAAATTCTGTGATTTCCCTCTCAATCAGGTAAGCAGCATGCAGGTTCGTTTGGTGTACAATGTATTCCATGAGTGGTTCATCATAGAATGCTGTAAAATATTCCATCTCAGCCATGTCCTCACCTTGATTAGGGAAAAGGTTTGTAATCCCTACATCTTTATCGTCAAAGTGAGGAATATTAGGAATAAAATCGTCACCATCACTCCACTCAAGTACACCAGGCGTCCTGCGAGATGCAGAGGAAAGACGGCGAGGAAGCGATGCATACCGGCGACCAGGAGCTGAATACCGTCTGCGAGAAGCACGGCGGCTACGTGCACGTGAGGTGGGTGCACGTGAACACGAGGGTCTTGGTCCCTCATTTGGTGCTATGCGGTGGCGCTTGGCTGGGCGAGATGCTGCTGACGCGACAATTTCTCGCCCAGTTACACCACTGGTACCAGCCACAGGCTCAATAAAACTTTGATCTGAGTCACTAAACCCAGAAAAGGAGTCACCTCCCTCTGACTCGTCACCCTCAAACAGAAAATATCCACAGGAACTGTGAGGTCGTGGTAGAATTGGGGTAGAAAATGGGCGAGGAGGCATGGGAGAGCGTATAGGCCTCGCCATGGCATGGCGGTCATTCTCACTTTCACTGCTGCTGCTACTATCTCCCGACAACTGTGTATAATCCTCATCGTTGTCTGAATCGTCAAACACACTTTCTTCACCTTCAGAGAATAATTCGTGGGCTATTTGCTCTGGGGTGAGGGACTGAGTGATGCGTGCTCGTGAGGCGTTTCACCGTGCGCTCGCCATGGTGACTCTCGCTAAACTGAGGCCTCCCATGCCATCGGAGCGTGAGCTGGATTTTTTTTCAAAATGGCCGCTGTTTACTAGAGCCCCTGGGCAGCGTATGGGACCCCCAGCTACACCGCGGGCCATTCAAATCGTGCGCGGTACCCATACACTTCATATGAAGTGAAGCGCAGTTGACTGGTAAAACGATTTACACTTCATATGAAGTGATGCGCACTTTAAGGGTTAATGTTATTTATTTTTGTTACGCTTTATTTACTATTTTTAGTTGTTGCACATGTTAAAAATAATTTTGTTGAATATTTAAACCTGCTGAATTAATGCTTAGTTGATTTTTTCTACAGCCATGTTCAGACCAGGTGTTGGTGAATTCTCTCTGTAACTGGGAGCATCTTCCAAAGAAAAAGTTTCCCCTCATCTTCCATGCAGTTAAAGGCAAAGATGAACGAGAAGGAAATTCTCCCAGCTACTTCAATTCTCTTGAGGTTTGTTCGCATGTCTAACGCGCATGCATAAAAATATGTATAGCTTTCACAGTCAAATTACTAGAAAATGATGAATCAATGAGAAAATATTGAGGGATTGTTCAATGGGATTGATCCATCATCCCTATTCACACCTTTATGTTTGTCATTTTTGACTGTAAATGCTGCTATCCTTTCTTGCAGCTCTGCACCATTACAGTACACTATTTGAAATTGCATTTCAAATACTAGGGCTAGTCTAGCAATTGTGGCTGTTGATCTAATCTCACACACATTCTTCTGGGTCAACTCTCTTGTACCTGTACCTACTTCTACTGTCTTGGTTTTTCAGAGCTGCTAGATGCATTTCTCAGAAAGGAGCTTATCATCTACATTCTAAGCTCTACTTCTAATGCTGCTATTAGTATGATTTTCTCTATTTTAAATACAGTATACTGCATACTCACTCCAATGAGCCCCGCTCTAACGAATTCCCGGATGGTCTAAACAAATTACATTCAGTACTTAATATTCAATGGAACATACAAATGTTTTATTAAGCGAGGATTGTTCGTCCGAGCCGTCATCCAAAAAAGTTCATGTTCTGTACTATTGGAATTATAAAGAGCATAACAAAAAAGTGGAATATACTATCCACACAGATAACCTAAGAAATCCTAGGTCTAATAAATGCATAATTTAGTACATATACTTAACACGGCCTAGGAAAAGTTAGGTTTGGTTGTTATCTTTTTCAGTGAATCCTCTACCAAATTAATCCCCCGGTACCGGTACTCTCACAAGTCAAGCATGGCCTCGGGCCGGGCTTGGGGAGTAGAAGAACTCCCAGAACCCCATCAACCAGGTATCAATACTAGAAACATGGAGTTCATTTGTGTAATAGACATGTTTTGTACTACCTTCCATAGTAAATACAGTGGAACCTCGAGTGACGTGGGGCTCCAGTTACGAGCCTTTCGAGTAACGAGCAAGCCACTCGCAGAAAATATGTCTCGACTGATGAGCTTTCGCTTGATTAACGAGCGTTCCCGCTTGTTCTCCCGACACCTCCGACGACAGTTTTGTTGTTGTTTCGCAAGACGAGTTTTCCACATAATGAGCTCGGTGTCGGAATGGATTAAACTCGTTAATCGAGGCGCCACTTGTATAGATACTCTCACTTTTGGATGACAGCTTGTATATATAACACTGTAATATATATATCATCTCACTGATACATTTCAGGTTTAATAGCATTATGATAATTTGGTAAAGACTACATGAATAATTTGTAGACCAAAGTTTGTTAACCACTTGCATGTATTTATATCACCAGGTGTCTTCAGTGATGGACTATGTAAAGAAGCTCCTTGATTCTAAAAACCCAAAGATCATGCCCAAGGAAATTGGAATAATTACTCCTTACAGAAGACAAGTAGAGAAGGTAAGAATTAGGCTAGAAAGAAACCAGATATGGTTTTAATTGAAAAGGAGTGTATGAGTGTATGAGTGTAGAGGAGTCTATCCTCAATAGAATTAGCTATTTTGAACTAGATCCATTCTATGGTTTTAGTTAATCTTTCTAGTGGCACGTCCAAAATCTTTCCTCATTTGTAGTGGCTTAGATTGTTCCAGTATTTATTAAAAAGTTTGAGCTTGGAAACTTTGCGACCCCATAGTCATTCTTGTTATAGACAACCTCGTAGTGCTTTGCAGTTCATAAACTGTTGAATAAATGCTAACTAAGCCACCATGATCGGGGAAAACTACACAGGTTTTGTAAGTGGTCACACAATTGCTTGATGTGTCCTTGTCTGGATTCATGAGAAATCTGAATGTCAGAAATGCTACTCTTTCTTGGCTATTTATCTCCTAATCTATATATATTTTGTTTACATCAAATAATTTGTCAAACACCATGAAAAAGCAACCATAGCATTATATTTTAGCTCTTCTCTATGGTTTACCCAAACTTCGTATAGGACTGTACCTATTTGGTAAATTGTTGAAAACTCAATCCAAGCATTATTTAGAGGTACAGTACTATATAGTCTCTCTCTTTTCTCCAAGATTAATGGGCAAATTTTGCTTAGCAAAATCTTAATTTGAACTTGTCATATGCTGAATATCTGTCAAAAGATAAATTAATTGCTGTATGTGATTTGAATCTCTCAACGATGGATTGAATACTGTATCTGGATTGAAGCCAGGATGTTCTAAAATGATCTACTCACGTGGACATACACACACTTGAAGATACATAAAAGCACATACACAAAACTTGAAGATGATATTTTAAATGAGATCATATTCCCAAAGGGGCTACTCGGTCTGAAGACGGGATAGAAAATTTAGGAAAGGCGGTGGCGTTGCTGTGCTGGTGAAAGAACACCTGAAGGTAAACGAAATAATGATTACCAGTCCATGAGAAGTTGACATAATAACACTACAGATCTGCAGGATTTTTGAACTTGTAGATTTGGAAACCTCATCCTGGAAACATTCATGTTTCAACATCTTAAACAAGCTATGAGGATGAGGGAAGGGGATGTTCCCTCCATGCTGGATTTAATATTTACCAGGAAAGAGGAAGAGATATTTGACATTCAGTACCTTTACTCCCTTGGGTAAAAGTGATGCATGTCTTTTTGGGAATAAAGTATGCAATGCATTATAATCTGAAAGAAAATGAGGTTGAAGCAGTTGAAAATCCTGATTTCAGGAGAGGTCATTATGGGGAGCTCAGACATTTCTTTAAGGAATTTGACTGGAAAGACTTGCTGTTAGGACATGAAGTAAATGAGATGTATGTCAAGTTTTGTGAAATATATGATAAAGGTATAACAAAATTTATACCAAAACAGGGATGCAGAACTAGGAAACAGGATTGATTCAACAGAAATTGCGAGATGGCCAGAGACTAAAAGACACATAAATGGAATCAATATAAGAAGAGGCCAAACCCCCAAACATACCAGCGATACAAAGGTGTGAGAAACAACTACACGGCAGCGAGGAGAGAAGCAGAAAGAAATTTTTAAAAAGGGATTGCGGACAAATGTAAAACAGAACCAGGCCTATTCTATAAATTCATAAACAACAAATTCCAGGTAAAGGATAATATTCAGAGGTTGAAAATGAGAATCAGATTCATGGAAAATGAAAAGGAAATGTGTGAAACATTAAATGAAAAGTTCCAAAGTGTGTTTGTACAAAAAGAAATCTTCAGGGAACCAGATACAATAAGAATTCCAGAGAACAACATAGAGCACATAGAGGTGTGTAGAGACGAAGAGGAAAAAATGCTCAAAGAGCTAAATAAGAACAAAGCAGTTGGTCCAGATGGAGTTTTATCATAGGTTCTGAGAGAATGTGCACCTGAACTCAGCATTCCGCTTCAACTGATTTTTCAGGCATCCCTGTGTACAGGAGTTGTAGCTGATGTGTGGAAAAAGGCTAACATAGTTCCAATCTACAAAAGTGGCAGCAGGGAAGACCCTCCCTCAATTATAGACCTGTATCATTGACAAGTGTAATAGTCAAAATACTTTATTGGAAAAAATAATAAAACTAAATGGGTAGAACACCTGGAGAAAAACAATATAATATCAGAGTCAGTAAAACTTACTCAGTTTTTATGAGCGAGCCACAGAGATTTTACAGGAAAGAGATGGTTGGGTTGACTGCATCTATCTAGACCTAAAAAAGGCTTTTGACAGAGTTCCACATAAGACGTTCTGGAAACTGGAACATATTGGAGGGGTGACAGGTAAGCTTCTAACATGGATGAAAAATTTCCTAACTGATAGAAAAATGAGGGTCGTAATACCACAGGGTCCAGTTCTTGCACCGGTAATGTTCATTGTCTACATAAACGATCTACTAGTTGGAATACAGAATTATATGAACAAGTTTGCTGATGATGCTAAGATAAAAGGGAAGATAAGAAACTTAGATGATTGTCATGTCCTTCAAGAAAACCTGGACAAAATAAGTATATGGAGCACCACTTGGTAAATGGAATTTAATGTGATTAAATGCCATGTTATGGAATCTGGAATTGGAGAACATAGACCCCACACAACTTAGAAATTATGTGAGAAGCTTTTAAAGAATTCTGATAAAGAAAGAGATCTAGGGGTGATTCTAGATAGAAAACTGTCACCTGAGGACCACATTAAGAACATTGTGCAAGGAGCCTGTGCTACACTTTCTAACTTCAGAATTGTTTTAAATACATGGATGGAAAAATACTAAAGAAATTGTTCACGACTTTTGTTAGACCAAAGCTGGAATAAACAGCGATTGTATGGTGCCCATATCTTAAGAAGCACATCAACAGACTGGAGAAGGTGCAAAGACATACCACTAAGTGACTCTCAGAACTGAAGGGCAAGAGCTACGAGAAGAGATTAGAAGCATTAAATATACAAAAACTAGAAGATAGAAGAAAAGGAGGCGATACGATCACTAGGTACAAAGTAGTAACAGCATAAAGTTGATAGGGAAAAATTCCTGAGACCCGGAACTTCAAGAAAAAGAGGTCATAGATTTAAACTAATGAAACAAAGTTATCGAAAAAATATCAGAAAATTCACTTTTGTAAACAGAGTGATAGACGGTTGGAACAAGTTAGGTGAGAAGGTGGTGGAGGCCAAAACCGTCAGTAATTTTTAAGCGTTCTATGACAAAGAGTGCTGGGGAGACGGGACACCACAAGCGTAGCTCTCATCCTGTAACTACACTTAGGTAATTACACAATTTAGACAAAAATATTCAATTATCAGGGATACATTTTTATTTAATGATATTCTTGTCCTTACTGTGTTTTGTTTATTTCAGCAGTGAATATTAAATGTACTCTTTCAGTTTTTAAGCAAATCCATCTGTATGTGTTTCCAAAAGTATAAATGTATTTGTAGTCCACTGTATTTGTAGAAGCGACTGTTTTTTTATTAAGTATATATGGACAGCCTTTGTTGAATCATAAAAACATTTGTGCTCTAATATATTGAATTCATTTTTTGTCTGTTGCTATATATTGCAATATATTTTTACTTTTAATAGATCAGGAACCAAATGAAGAAAGTACATGGCACAAATGATATTAAGGTCGGCTCCCCTGAAGAATTCCAAGGAGACGAACGGCGTGTCATCATAATTTCTACTGTTCGTGCTTCTGCTGATAAGCTTGCTGGTGATCAGTTCTTCAAACTTGGGTTCTTGCGCAATCCTAAGGTATTACCCTGATTTCTAGGAGCAGTTCAAGCTTTTCTCGGATAAATAACCCAACCCACGCACATGAAATGAAAGTGACAAAATTTCTATAAATATAAAGCATTTGGCCCTCATTGCTTTTGTACCCTATCTTAATTATTAGAACATAATAGTAACATAAAATACATGAAGTATATTTGCTATCGACTAACGCATGTACTTTCTTTGC
The DNA here is from genome assembly GCF_040958095.1 of Procambarus clarkii. Taxonomy (NCBI): domain Eukaryota; kingdom Metazoa; phylum Arthropoda; class Malacostraca; order Decapoda; family Cambaridae; genus Procambarus; species Procambarus clarkii. The sequence goes on from NC_091192.1 coordinate 32,893,337, forward strand.
AGAGATTTAATGTGGCTGTCACTCGTGCCAAGGCTTTGCTCATCATAGTTGGCTGTCCAGAAATCTTGTGTTTGGATGAGTAAGTATTATTTTTAAGTAAACAAAGACACATGTTAAGTGTCTTTGTTAAGCCATTTGTTGGGAGTTTGCCTGTCATGTTGATTTTATATTTCCAAGAGAAGGCTCTTTCAGTTACCATTTTGTCTTGACCATCTTTTCAACCATTTTCTTAGCTTCAAATTAGCATTTGTTATGGTGAAATATTTATTGAGTTCATAAATGAGTCGGGCCATTTGTTTTTTTTTTGCTATCAATAGATACAAATTATTATCCAGGCTGTATTTGTTGGTTTACAGGTTTAAACACACCATTAGTTCTCAAAAGAAAATATTTAGAAAGTAAGTGTATTTAAATAATTAATGATGCATTTATTCCAACAGAAGCACATGTAAAAGATCTGTGTTGCATAGGTTTGGTGCAGAATGTTGAGGTGATCCTCATTATGGGATTAGTAGGATCTTATTGACCTTATTTGCTCACATATAAGACACATATATTTTAATGAGGATATTTTGTGGAAGATTGTTTTTGTAGGATTCATTATAAATTTATTGAAAGCAATTTTCAAGTGGTTGTGTACTAGTAAGAATCGTTTGACCTTGTGTGTAAATCCAGTATAATCTCTGTTGGTGGTGGGAGCAAAAATTATGCGTCTTATCTGCTAGAAAATACAGTAATGGAGCAAGAGTTTGATGCTGTCTCCTACAGTAGGCTAATTCTCAAGTTGGAAAAGCAGGCTGGGATAACATAAAGATATGGGAATGGATTAGTTGTATTAATAGTTGTTGAGAAAGAGGAAAGAGTGTTGGAGAGAAGCAGTAAATAGGTACCTGGAAGCAGCTGTCACGGGCTGCTTCCTGGGGGTGGAGGCCTGGTCGAGGACCGGGCCGCGGGGGCACTAAAAATCCCCAAAATCATCTCAAGGTAACCTCAAGATGGCTGAATAAATGCCTGATACCACAAGAATATGCAGGGTTGGGATTCATCAAGCAATTACCCAACCACTTACGACAATTGTACATTTTTCCTCAATCATGGTGGTTTTGTTTACATTTATTAAACAGTTTATGAGCTTGGAAATTCCTCAGCCCAAGGTTATTGTTGTTATTAAAACCTTGCAGTGCTTTGGAGCTTATGAACTTTAATAAATGTAAACACAGCCGCCATGATTAACCCTTAGGCTGCGCATCCCATCATATGAAGTATTAGGGTACAGCATAAGATTTTTAAAATCCCACGGGTATACAGGCTTACATTGGCTTCCTCAGGCCTAAAGTAAATGGACACTATTTTAAAACAAATTCGTTGACACTGTTCGATGTTGTCGCCATCGGTGAGGTTGCAGCTGCGCCGGCTCATTAAATTAGCTATGTTTCATTGGATCTGTAAACTTGGATAACTTCGGTAATTCTAGAGCTAATACATGCATCACTTCTCTGACCTCAAGGGAATAGCACTTATTAGCTCAAAACTGGTCGACATAACACCAAAAATAGAATGTTTTATTGTTCTTTTAGCAAATAATATAGTTCATATCTTAGTGACACTAATATATCTGTGCGTACCTATGATCTACATGTTCTGTGATACAAATAACATTATTGACAGTCTGTTGTGTCATTGCACTTGAAAAACTATGGAATATCATTAGAAATGAGAAGAAAACATTATATATATTCAATGCTTGCAGTTACAATTTCATGCAAAACATGTAGAGCCTGGCTGAACTCTTGACCACATGTTATGAGGTTACCACACCCATCACAACAGCTCAGGGGTTCATAATCGTGAATGAAATGTACATAATTATATATGTAGTATGTATACAGTATAATAATACCATAAATAGAATGTTTAAGTGTTTCTAGCAAAAAAGATAGACACATCTTAGTGACGTGAAAATATTTGAGCATTCCGACATTCCATTCATTTTATTTCAAAATTTTGCAAAGCCACACTGTTGAATAACATTACTACAAAAACAAAAACAAAAAACTAATCATAAATATTGATATAGATATGTAAAAATATATTCATGGCAACTCCTGCCTGACGGCTGGCTCGTGGCTACCAACTTGGGAAGCTTGCTTGATGAGCGCACATAAATCGTGACGTCATAGCAAGACTTTCTGGCTTTACCACAGCCAAAGTAAGTCACATACAATAATTTTGTTCTCCCTTATTACCAGGGAATGCATTTTAGCACTATCGCTCGCTTTGGACACCGATCACGTCCATTTTTTTTCTCCTGAGTCATAGCCGTGGACAGGACTTGCATCCACTACAAAGATATTTGTATAAAATTAATTTTTTATCCCATTGACCTCGGGATAGTTTCAAAATAAGTGCCTTTAAAATGTGCACAATTTGATAAGATGTGAGCCCCGTGTACTCGCGGGAGTTTTGAATCCTACGCTATACCTACGATCACCGTGAGGCGCTCTGCACACCCTCGATCTAGCAACCCGTTCTCGCAAATTCGTAAAGTCAATATTGACTTATTAACTACGTGCATAGGTGATATACTAAACATAATAGATACCCTTAAAAAGATTCATAGAAAACACCGACCTTACCTAACCTTGTTAGTATCTTAAGATAAGCATCTTATTGCTTCGTAATTACAATTATTACTTAACCTATACCTATTATAGGTTAGGTAATAATTGTAATTACGAAGCAATAAGATGCTTATCTTAACATACTAAGTAGGTTAGGTAAGGTCGGTGTTTTCTATGAATCTTTTTAAGGGTATCTATTATGTTAAGTATGTCACCTATGCACATATTTAATAAGTCAATATTGACTTATTAAATTTGCGAGAACGGGTTGCGATCTAGAGCCTCAAGGCGCTCTGTGCAGTGCAGTGGTTACAGTGCGGTGGTTAAGGCACTTTGAGCAGTGCAGTGGTTAAAGAATTCTTGAGACCATCTAAGGGTGGTTTTGGATAGTAAACTGTCATTAGAGGAACACATAAAGAACATTGTGTGAGGAGCTTATGAGTTGCTTTCCAACTTGGATATTCTTTTAATTATGGATGGTGAAATACTAAAGAAAATGTTCATGAATTTTTTAGTCCAAAATTGGAATATGCAGCAGTTGTATGGTGCCCATATCTCAAGAAGCACATAAATGAACTGGAAAACGTGCAACGGCGTGCTACAAAGTGGCTTCTGGGACTGAAAAATAAGAGTTACAAGGAGAGACTATAGGCATTAAACATGCCAAAACTAGAAGATAGAAGAAAAAGAAATGATATGATCATTACTAACAAAATACTAACAGAAATCCACCAAATTGACAAAGAGGAATTCCTGAAACCAGCATCTTCAAGAAAAAGAGGACACAGATTCAAGCTTAGGAAACAAAGGTGCTGAAAAAATATTAGAAAGTTTTCTTTTGAAAACAAAGAGTGGTAGATGGTTGGAACAAGTGTGGTGGTGGTGAAGGCCGAAACCATTATACGACAGAGTACAGTACTGTACTGGGAAGACGGGACAACACGAGCGTAGCTCTCATCCTATAAATACACTTAGGTAATTACGTAAGGGGGCCTAACACCAAAAAATAAAAGTTGTTCATTTTCAATCAAACTTTATTTGCTAGTTGTATATGAAAAGGGCTTCAACTGGTCCAAGTCTCAGCATCATAGCATAACTAGGAAAGGAGAAAAAATATAAAACCTATTATTCAACAAATTTTCAACACTTCAAAATGCCTGGACAAACACAAGTGTCAATTAAAATAATTTCTATGACAGCTATCACATTAGCATATTTTATGGATTTCTATGAACAATTTTATCAAAAAATTGTTTAGTGCAATAATACAATTTTTCAGTTTCCCTGCAGAAATATGCAACAAACTGATGTTTATAAATATTTTTAAAAATCAATAAATGGACATAGAAGAAAAGTGTCTCATACAGATTGTAGAAGAACAAATTCTATATATAATGTGTAATTTTCATAAAAATTGATTAATAAATGAATGAGTACAGGCACCATGAAGTTGTAAATTACTTACTTGAGTAAAATAAGTTTAAAGTTTGACCACCTGTGGCTGATGTTGACGTTGGCCGAGTTCTTTCAAAATTGGCACTCTTGCAGAGAGCCATGCGGTCAGCAAGGTGTGTACATTCCATGCAAAGGTACAAAATTTAAGGTGTAATAAAGGAGATAGTAATAGGAATAAGAACATAAGAACAAAGGTAACTGCAGAAGGCCTATTGGCCCATACAAGGCAGCTCCTATTTATATCCACCCAATAAGAAAAGAATAGTAATAGGAATAAGAAGGGGATAGTAATAGGAATAAGAAGGGGATAGTAATAGGAATAGGCAAGGAATCGTAAGAGAAGACAAGGGAAAGAAAAAGAAAGAAGGAAAGAGAAAGAGAAAGAAAGATAAATGGAAGGGTAAGCTTTATTTGGGTAATCTTAGAGGAAGAAAAAGCAAGGCAAAGGTACAAAAGGTAAGGTGTAATAAAGGGGATAGTAATAGGAATAAGAACATAAGACCAAAGGTAACTGCAGGAGGCCTATTGGCCCATATGAGGCAGCTCCTATTTATACCCACCCAATAAGAAGGGGATATCCGTCCAATGGTATCCTTCTCGACTGTCATACGCATAGGAATAAGAAGGATATAGTAATAGGAATAGGCAAGGGATAATAATAGGAATAGGCAAGGGATCGTAAGAGAAAACAAGGGAAAGAAAAAGAAAGAAGGAAAGAGAAAGAAAGATAAATGAAAGGATAAGCTTTATTAGGTCACGTTTGTTAGTCGTTCCTTCACTTTATAGTGTTTGGTTTGGTCAACAGTGAGTGTATTATTTATGCATAAGAAGTTATTTTCTACATTATTACAAAAATAATTACGTTTAGAACATATGGCGCAGTACCCTCCCGGGCACCCGAGACGTGGGTCACCGGATTTTGTACAATTGCGGCTGCAAATTTACCATAAATACGTAAGTTTTCATCATAAAAATAATCGGTTTGCACCACTGTGTTGCCACAAATATGTAGTATTTTTGCAAATATTTCAGTATTTTACAATTTTTCTGAATTTTTTTCGTCTTTAGGGCCCCATCGTGCACATGAATGTAATTACCTATCTCCACCAGCACATGGAATCGTGGTCCTAGTTATAAACTTATTTTACCATTTATACTGTATATGCAAATTTACTACTTGTCTTGTACTACATGTACAGTATGTATTAATATGTTGTATTATTGTTTGTTATTTTCTTTGCAGGCATTGGGGAAAACTGCTTGATTTCATACAACAGAAAGGCGGTTATCGAGGGCATAGATTTTCTCGAAATGGTTTTGATGATTTGGATGATATTCTGACAAGATTTGATAATCTCGGCCTCCGTAAGTGTATTGGGTTCATTAATGTATTAGCCTACTCTTTACTCCCCACACTCTTCCCTCCTACCCTACCACTCCTTTCTCTTCCACCCCCTTCCTCTGTTACCCCCCTTTCTCTTCTCTTTGTCTTCCATCCTCCCTCCCTCTCTCACTCCCCCTCCTCTCCTCTCCCCCTTCTCATCCTCACCTCCTCCTCCTCCCCTCCTCCTCCTCCCCTCCTCCTCTCTTCCCTTCCTCCTCCCCCCCCTCCTCCTCTCTTCCCTTCCTCCTCCCCCCCCTCCTCCTCTCTTCCCTTCCTCCTCCCCCCCCCTCTTCCTCTCTTCCCTTCCTCCTCCTTCCCTACCTCCCTCCCTCCCTCCCTCTCTCCCTCCTTCCTCCCTCCCTCCCTCACTCCCTCCCTCCCTCCCTCCCCTCCTCCTTTCCTTCCCTCCTCCCTTCCTTCCCTCCTCCCTTCCTTCCCTCCCTTCCTAAATTTCCCTCTTCTGTTCCCTCTCCTTTCCCTCACTGCCCTCCCTCCCTATTCTTCTCTCCCACCTCTTTTCCCTCTCCTCCCTCTTCATCCTATTCACCCCCGTTCTTGTTCCTGCTCCCACTTCTCCGCCATTGCCCCCTACACCTACCCCCTCCATTCCTTCCTACCATCACCCTTTCCTTTTTATTGGCTATCCTTTCTCTTCCCTTTTATTCTCCCTCTTTTCTGAACTTTCAAAATATTCAGAAAAATATTTAACCTTTTTTATTGGGCATTGTTATTAAAAGTAAGGAATTTCTTGCAGATGAATTATTCCATTTTAAGAAATTGATCTATATTATAGTGTGTTTTATTGTTCCAGGTCCAGTATTAGGAGAGGATATCAGTGTCCGGGAATTAGCGGAGACTCCTGAGTGGCGTACAGAACACTGATGTACACGTCCAGCAGTAGGATAGCACACGAGCGGTGCCGATACATGAGTGTGTGTCCTACGCTGGGCTCCAACAAGTAGTGCACTGTCACATGTACCCTGCTCTGGGCTCACACTAGAGGCTTTAGCCATCCATTATCACCAACAGCATGACAATCATATTGTAGAAATGTGTGGACATTTTGTTTATAACACTGTTATTTGTAGGTGATTTACTCCATGTATGTGCTTACAATATCTAGCTCACAACTGGAGTTTAATCACAACTGGAGTTTAATGAAATGGTGCTTGTATTTTGTGATGTATTTTTAAAGATTATTTTTCTGTTAATTACATAATTATGTTTTCTCGTATGTTTTTTTTTTTTATATTTTATGTATTTGTCTGATTTTCTTGGACAATGAAACTCTAAGACAATATATACAAAAATATATGTTATGTTCTCATGAGGTGAGGTCATGTGATGGTAGTTTATGGGCAGAAGTTTCAATACTTGTATGTGATAAGTTAGTGTTGAAGTATCACCTTTTACACTTTTTTTTTTAAGTATCTTATTCTGATAATTTTTATATTATTTAAACACCAACACTGATTCTCATTTTTGTCAATCATAAATGCTTAGTTCTCAATCACTTTTATTAAGAAAGTTGCTTAATAAACAACTTTTCTTGTCATTGTTTAGATTTAGATTTTTCAAATACTTTTATTGATTTCAGTATTGTGTAGTTTTTGAGGCGTCGTCACTTTTATGTTCTCTTTTAGTAATGTGGAAGTTCACCGGAGAGGAACTTTAAAAGTACAAGTGGAATTAAATTGTTACAAATAATTGAAAGATTGTTGCAGACAATTGAATGATAATTGGAATATTTCTGATGTATCTGTTTAATTTGCATAGCACATCTTGCAATAACTACCAGTTTTTTAATAGATGACCAAAGATGAATTAAAGCGTGCACAGGTGCATAACTTTAAAGAAAAAATTAAGAATATATATATGAGAGTTTTTTGTATAGAATATATAAGAATTAGCTATTGTGTATACCTCTTATAAGCACAAATTTCAGATTTATCGAGTGCCAGTTTAGTAGATTAGTAATGCTTGTGCACAAAAGAATGTACCTATTTACCACTGTCTGTGCACAATCAAATATATCTATGCATCAGTTTGAGATACAGTGACATCTCCAAAATCCAGATCATTTCATTTCGGACCTTATCTGGAAGTTGCATGAAATTCTGATTACTGGAAATTTATCCTTCTGTAAAATGATTGTGCACGAAAAATATATACCCAAATCTAGGGTTTCACCTAACGTGATGTAGCACAGACTGGTCTTGATAATACAGAGCAGCAAAATGCTGTTATAGTGCTATATGATTCTGACTTACGCTTCTGTTGTCAATAATGTAGCCTTATTGTCTAAATGGTATGGATTGTTATTCTAATAACGTAGCCTTACAAGACCATGAAAAGGAGGTTCCTCTTATCTTTGTCTGATGTACACATACTACTATTGCCACACAACATTGCTTCAGTGTGCATATAATGATATATTAGAAAGAAAACAAAGAAATTAAATTATAATTTTCAAATTAAAATGTCAAAAAAATATGGTTTGATAGAAATTACTTGATTATGAACCGAGAATTCTGATTTCACTGCATCCCTCTCCAGAATCCGTTTATTTTCTTAAGATATCCAGATTTTGGAGGGGGAAATCTAGTAGGGAGATTTGGTCCATTGTTTAGAGGGATCCATTATTGTGAAGGTCTGAATTTGGGAGGGTGCACTGTATAGTATATGCTAAATGGTGGATTTTTATGTGCACCATCTTCTGTTAAATGTGGGACCAAGTAAATAACATGAGTTTTCTTAATATTATCTTAAGTAAATTAGCAGCGAAGCCCTTGTGCCTAACCAAGATTAAATGTTTAGCACTTACTCCAAGCCATATATATTACACCTGGCTTGATTTGTGTGAATATGGTAAAGATGGAAGCATATCCATATTACAAACACTTTCTTCAGATTTGTGAAGAGTTTCTGGCCGGTTATATTGCAATACCAATCATTTGTGCTTTGATATCATGAGGTGTGGGTTTTACCCTAACATCACATAGTGATCAAGTGCGGTGAAAGGCAGACATTCTCCTATGCTGTACTAAGGCCTCAGACTACCCAGCATTTCTATCCTGGCAGTAGTTACTAGATACTGTGAATTATGTCATGGGACTGTGTCATCTCATTCTTTTTAAGAAGTTATTGCCACTACAAAGAATGAAATGTAGAAAAATCTTGATTTGTGAGTAAAGTGCGAGCGCGCGCACACACGCACATGTGTGTGCGTGTGTGACATCGCACATGTTGATCCTGGGGAGACGGAACACCACAAGCGTAGCTCTCATCCTGTAACTACACTTAGGTAATTACACACTCACACGCTCGCTCGCTCACTCACTCACTCACTCTGACACTTCATGTTTGTTGTGCCAGCTGACCCATCCAGAGTTATGATCCTGCCAGTGTTTGTATTAGTTCCTATTTCCATGTCTGTACTGTAGTTACAACTCATTTCTTTCCTGTGTTTTTACATCCATTTATGCCTGTTACTTATTCTCAAATACCTTTTTTTGTGTTATCATTCCACCCAAAGCATTCCTATATCATTATCCTAGAATTTTATATGATTTATGTATTCTAAGATTACAGTCATTTATTTGATAAGGAGAAATTAAAAACTCGTGCAGTTATGATACCTGATGTAAGACTTAATAGAACAAGTCATATTCTTGTGATCTTAGGCGTAGTAATATCGTCATATTTACTGACTTTTGCTCATACTTCCCATGGTATTATTTTTCATGACTGTGTACTGTATTTTTAATATTGGTGATAAAAAATAACTTCGAAACAATTGTGGCATTTTTTATAATAAATTTAACTAGAATGAAACTGATCAAAGTTTTGTTTGTATTACCACCGTATTTAAGTTTTGTTTGTAATCTTCATTTATTGTTCTGTGGAATCTGAAATGTGATTCATTTTGACATTCGTAGCTTCAATTATCCATCTGAACTTTATCACTAAATAAACCATGGTAAAGTTAAGGCACAGAAAGGAATTATTTATGCCAATATTCTTATTTTTTAACCTATACAATTTAATTGTAATATTGGTATCCATACAGTATGTATAAATACTTTTGTATTGCACACGCTATATAATCATGTCTTGGGAGTGCCATAGCTCTGTTTGCATGTTTTTGGCAATCCCAGCTTTTGAGATGTGTGTCCTGATGAGAGTTGGAAGCATTACAATGTAGGGTGTGAATTAGCTATTGTCTTGTTTAAAACTGCAAGACCAAACTAGCCTCTAGAGCCAATGCGAACATCTTAAAAAAAAAGGTTTACCATGGCTGAATGAAAGTGCATACCGAGTAGTTTATGTTGCCCTAGTGCTATGTCAGTATCCATGACTTCTCTTTAATGTTGTTTCACCATTAAAATACCTGGGCATTGTTACTACATTTGTTATTATAATTAATACCATTCCCTCCCTATTGTGAGAGAAATTTTCATTAACACAAAGAAAATTGTGAAGGATTCTATTTTGCAGCAACATTATATTTATACCTAGTTCATTATGTTTTAAGATTCCTGCTGTGTCCCTTGTGAAATGTACAAAACCAGCTTTTTTTGAATGGTAAACCCCATCCCAAAGTAAGCAATAAACTCGTGTGTGTGTGTCTATCTATCTATCTATATATATATATATATATATACATATATATATATATATATATATATATATATATATATATATATATATATATATATATATATATATATATATATATATATATATATATATATATATATATATATATAAAATGAATGAATGAATGAATGACAGTGTCAGACCACGGAGGAAGAATTGAAACAGGAATTTCCTTAAGTACTTTCGAATATTAATACATCTTCAGAAGGAATGAGTTATTGTTATTGCTATTGTTTCATTCCTTTTGAAGATATATTAATATACAAAAGTACTTAATGAAATTCCTGTTTCAATTCTTCCTTCGTGGTCTGACACTCACATTTTTCATCATGTGATAATTTTCGTGATTTACACACACACACACACACACACACACACACACACACACACACACACACACACACACACACACACACACACACACACACACACACACACACACACACACACACACATAATGTCGTACCTAGTAGCCAGAACGCACTTCTCAGCCTACTATGCAAGGCCCGATTTGCCTAATAAGCCAAGTTTTCATGAATTGTTTTTCGACTACCTAACCAAACCTAACTTTTTCGGCTACCTAACCTAACCTAACCTATAAAGATAGGTTAGGTAGGGTTGGTTAGGTTCGGTCATATATCTACGTTAATTTTAACTCCAATAAAAAAAATTGACCTCAAACATAATGAAATGGGTAGCTTTATCATTTCATAAGAAAAAAAAATAGAGAAAATATATTAATTCAGGAAAACTTGGCGTATTAGGCAAATCGGGCCTTGCATAGTAGGCTGAGAAGTGCGTTCTGGCTACTAGGTACGACATATATATATATATATATATATATATATATATATATATGTCGTACCTAGTAGCCAGAACTCACTTCTCAGCCTACTATGCAAGGCCCAATTTGCCTAATAAGCCAAGTTTTCATGAATTAATTGTTTTTCGACTACCTAACCTACCTAACCTAACCTAACTTAACTTTTTCGGCTACCTAACCTAACCTAATCTATAAAGATAGGTTAGGTTAGGTTAGGTAGGGTTGGTTGGGTTCGGTCATATATCTACGTTAATTTTAACTCAAATAAAAAGAAATTGACCAAATACATAATGAAATGGGTAGCTTTATCATTTCATAAGAAAAAAATTAGAGAAAATATATTAATTCAGGAAAACTTGGCTTATTAGGCAAATCGGGCCTTGCAAAGTAGGCTGAGAAGTGCGTTCTGGCTACTAGGTACGACATATATATATATATATATATATATATATATATATATATATATATATATATATATATATATATATGTCGTACCTAGTAGCCAGAACGCACTTCTCAGCCTAATATGCAAGACCAAATTTGCCTAATAAGCCAAGTTTTCCTCAATTAATATATTTTCTCTAATTTTTTTCTTATGAAATGATAAAGCTACCCATTTCATTATGTATTATGTCAATTTTTTTTTATTGGAGTTAAAATTAACGTAGATATATGACCAAACCTAACCAACCCTACCTAACCTAACCTAACCTATCTTTATAGGTTAGGTTAGGTTAGGTAGCCGAAAAAGTTAGGTTAGGTTAGGTTAGGTAGGTTAGGTAGTCGAAAAACAATTAATTCATGAAAACTTGGCTTACTAGGCAAATTTGGCCTTGCATAGTAGGCTGAGAAGTGAGTTCTGGCTACTAGGTACGACATATATATATATATATATATATATATATATATATATATATATATATATATATATATATATATATATATATTTAAAGTAGAAATTCCAGTTTTACTTTTTTTTTTGGATTTCACATGTAAAAATATATATGAATAAGATTGATTATTTTCTAATGATAAGGACAAGTGTCATAACACTTGCCTGTGTCCAGTTGAGCAAATGATGAGCTAAAGTACAAATTGTTTCCAATAGTTGCAGTTCGTTTTTAAGAAATTCCTAAATGTAAAAATAAGATTTACCTTCAAATTTATATAATTTATAATTAAAGTTATTAATAATTAAGTTTATTAATAAACTTTTATTGCCATAGCTTGTTTGAATCACAAAGACGAAATACTAAATGTAAAAATTGCGCTCTAATTTTTCGGCTCTGGGGATTCAAACTTGCGCGCTTCGGTGGAGGCATTTGACCAGCAAGGCACAACCGTCGCCAGCTAGGCTCCTCCACAGCAAGGTACGGTACACCAGTGGCACAGGGTCGTTGCCAGCTAGGCTCCTCCACAGCAAGGTACGGTACACCAGTGGCACAGGGTCGTCGCCAGCTAGGCTCCTCCACAGCAAGGTACGGTACACCAGTGGCACAGGGTCGTTGCCAGCTAGGCTCCTCCACAGCAAGGTACGGTTCACCAGTGGCACAGGGTCGTTGCCAGCTAGGCTCCTCCACAGCAAGGCACAGGAGCGCTCTCTGGGTCACATACACGCTGTGCGCTGAAACGCCCACCCGCTTCTTCCCGGGCCTTCGGCACTTCACTAAGGTGCCCTGTACCATGTGCCTTCTCAAGTGAGGGCTCCGCCGGTCCCCCCTCCCCTCCTACCCGGCAATACAGCTTTAACTCATACAATGTTACTGTATTACTTTGTTATTTTACCCAAGGTAGCACTTTCACCAATGTAAGTCCTCATTGTTAGACTTGCTCTCTGGAAGTTACACATTATTAAATTTGCCCTTGTTACACTTACCAAGTTTAATATACAAGGTTAATCTCACGATGTTAAACTTCGTCATTTTAATTCAACAGGTTAAGTTAGAGTGCATTGTTAACTTAAATCGTTAATGTTATCAAGTTATTTTACCCAGTGAAAACTTTCACATGTTTATTACCCTTATTATTACCTTCAAATTGATATAATTTATAATTAAAGTTAATAATCATTAAATTTGTCAATGAACTTTTATCGTCATAGCGTGTTTGAATCACCAAGTCGAAAAAATAAGAGTTTTGTAACTACTGGATGTTCATTATTATAAAAATAAATGTTACCTCTTGATTGAAGTGCTTGAGTATATTCCAACTAGTAAGTAATAATCACGTGACGGGCGCAGTGGAATGACAAGAACGGGTGTATCTTATGATGGTTCACTGGGTAGTGGGTTCAAGGATGTGGGTCCAGTCCCATTGTATGGCTTTAATATTTTCTCAAAATGTGAGGTGTTTACAAACAATAGGACGGCTTTAGTTGTTCCGGATATGTGTCTCTTACATGTATGACTTATTGGGCATCTCGGCATTGCAACTCTTGTGAGGAAATGTATGCACGTGGAGTAAGTAATTATCAAAAGAACGCGCCAAGCCGAGAAGGCTGTGTAGCAGTATACATGAGGAGCTGAGGTGCCTTTTCCTTGAACTTCTCTTTCTGCCATTATTCGCTACTATTACATTTATATGCATGGCTCAAACTCTGCTAATGCAGTTGCTTTTTCATTATGTCCCCCTTCCTAAATTTTGTAAATCCCAGATCACTAAAGCCTTTACCCTTCCTACAGTTCTGAAACGTCTTTTCCTTGAACACTTTTCTTCACACTCCCGCTCCATTTCCATTTTCACCGATGGGTCGAAGTCTGCAGACGGTGTAGGCTACTCTGTTGTTTTTCCTGACCACACTTATATGTGTCGCCTGCCTCTGCAGACCAGCATCTTCACAGCAGAACTCTATGCTCTTCGTCTATTGCTTTCTAGCTGTCAGTCCTCCATTGTGGTTATAGTTGACTTTCGCAGTGCCCTCATGACGCTGGAGTCCTTTAATAAAGTTCATCCGGTGGTAGTTGAGATTCGACATTGGTTGTTTCTTATCTCTAGTAGATTTAAGACAGTAGAGTTGTAGCGAGTAAACCTTAGACTCGCTCCATTATTTCATTATCTTAATGGCATAACTAATTAGCACTTAACTACACAAGCTACAATCCTATCCCTATTTACAGGTAACAGTTCTTCCATCCACCTCTCCTAGTGTTCTTCCATCCACCTCTCCTAGTGTTCTTCCATCCACCTCTCCTAGTGTTCTTCCATCCACCTCTCCTAGTGTTCTTCCATCCACCTCTCCTAGTGTTCTTCCATCCACCTCTCCTAGTGTTCTTCCATCCACCTCTCCTAGTGTTCTTCCATCCACCTCTCCCAGTGTTCTTCCATCCACCTCTCCTAGTGTTCTTCCATCCACCTCTCCTAGTGTTCTTCCATCCACCTCTCCTAGTGTTCTTCCATCCACCTCTCCCAGTGTTCTTCCATCCACCTCTCCTAGTGTTCTTCCATCCACCTCTCCCAGTGTTCTTCCATCCACCTCTCCCAGTGTTCTTCCATCCACCTCTCCTAGTGTTCTTCCATCCACCTCTCCTAGTGTTCTTCCATCCACCTCTCCTAGTGTTCTTCCATCCACCTCTCCCAGTGTTCTTCCATCCACCTCTCCTAGTGTTCTTCCATCCACCTCTCCTAGTGTTCTTCCATCCATCTCTCCTAGTGGAGGAAGCTGAGGTGTAGTCACCGAATATAACCAAGCGAATTGCGAATAGTCGACAGTACAATTTCCAGTCAAGAATGTAGCACTCGGCGTAGGCAATTCTAATTGTCTTCAAGACGCTACAGCTTCGACACAGAACAGGCAGCAGACTAGGACCGCATCGAGCTACAACGCTCTCCCACATAGAGCTCCGCGACTCCGGCCACACTCAGCTCTCTGCTCTGCTCCAAGCTCCGTCTCAACGTCTACGACACTGCTGTATCCAGGACTACTAAATAAATATGAAACTCACTAAACATTGTGTATCTAATCTACCCAACTACGTAACATAATCGTACGTTATAGAGTTTTGCTGGGTTCCCAGCCATGTTGGTGTCTCTTCAAATGAGTGTGCGGACGCTGCCGCTAAGGAAGCTATCCACACTTGTCCCATCTCCCGTAAAGGTATTCCTTATTCCGACTTTTACCCATTTATTCATTCATCCATCCTTGCCCGTTGGCAGGGTTGTTGGTCTTTTGTTACTGGTAACAAACTGCGTGCTCTTAAGCTGGGCCGTCCTGCTTCTTATTTTCCAAACTGCATTGTCCCTCTTACAATCGTGCATATCCTTGTTGAATGTCCTGATTTCCAGGACGAGCGTGTGTCTTGGTTTTCGACCGTCCCTCGGGGTCATTTGGCTTTCGATAGAATTCTTGGTGAATCGGATACTTTTAGTATCGTTCGCCTTATGCGTTTCTGTTCCTCATATTGGCATTCTAAGTTATATTTAGCGCCGTCTGATTATTCCGCACATTTCCCGGCCTTCTTTTGCAGATGCAGGAAAAAATAAAAAAAAGGAGTTTCCAGAAGCAGCATCCTGCTACAAAACTGGATTTTTCGACTTTGCTTGACTACTACTGCTGAAGTCCAGAATGACCCACGGAAAGTAGTAGTCAGGGAAGGTCGAAAATTCCAGTTTGACAGCAGGATGCTGCTTCTGGAAACTCCTTTTTTTTAAGACAGCTTATAGCCCAGTGGATAGAGCGTCGCCCTCACACGTGTGGGGTCCACGGTTCGAGACCCATACAGCAGATGGACAGAATATTTATTTCCACGGGAGTGTGAATAACATTCATTGATTGATGAAGATTAAGCCACCCAAAAGGTGGCACGGGCATGAATAGCCCGTAGGTGGTGGTCCTTTGGGGCCATTACCAGTATCAATAGCCGATACTGGAGATCTGTGGAGGTGCGACTGCACCCTGCGTGACGGGAGATGTCTCCCCTGTGAGAATAACATTCATATGGCGCTTGACTTTTGAGTGCGCCCAGCGGCTGTGTGCGCAGCCCCGCGCAAGTCTCTAGTCACTGGTTTTTCTTAATACAGAAAATCCCGCGTTGTTTCAAACACGGTCCCTATTTGCAACTGTCATGGTCCGAGGGGTAGACCGCAGGCTGGCTAGACTTGACACTGCAGACAACTTGAGATAAACGATCCTTGTAAGTGATTGTAACCTATCCACCGCTGCCCACTGGATAGTAGGGGCGGGGGTGCAGGACAAATATATCAAATATGACACTAGTTCTCCACATGTCAGTTGCTACATGTTACAAACTACTTTTGGTCGATCTCGAACCCACTGATGCTGTGACGACGTATATTGAATTTTGTAACTTGCTTAGCTAAATGAACTGTGGGGTTCAGTCCCTGAGCCCATTATGTGCCTCTGTAACCCTTTCCACTACCGCCCACAAGATGGGTATGGGGTGCATAATAAATGAACTAAACTAAACTAACTTGGAACACGGGACGAAGGAGACAGGATCAACCCAGAGTGTACAGAAGCGCAGCCGGCGGTGGACAGGGAAGGGGCCGCAACGAACACAATTACCAGTCCAGGTGGGGTTAAACGTAACCTGGGTGATCAAGTGGTTATATGTATAACTGTGCACATCATTAGGGCAAGTGTGTTCTTCTTGGTGCAGTATGACCCTGCCAACGCCTGCACGAGGGGGTGGTGTTGGGAGACGCGGCACCGTGGCGCCTCAGCGTTGAGAGTGACAAGGTTTGAAGAGTTTAGTTTGTTGTCTTTTGTTGTAGATGTAGAAGGGGCGGCTAGATAGAGGCGTGTGTTAGAGGGAGACTTGCCGCACTCTAGGGCGGGATGTTGTGCTTATGGCGTCAGTTGCTCATTCGTGCTGCGGCGAGGCATTGTTTTCTGTGTTGGGCTGTTGCTGTTGTTGTTGTTTTAGATTCAGCTACTCGGAACAAAACGTTCCAAGTATCACGGACTTTGGTGAGCCCGTAGTAGACTTACCTGGCACAGGAGCGGGGCTGTAACTGTTGTACTCACCTAGTTGTGCTTGTGAGGGTTGAGGTCTGCTCTTTCGGCCCGTCTCTCAATTGTCAATCAACGATTATTTTTTTTTCACATACACACACAGGAAGCAGCCCGTAACAGTTGTCTAACTCCCAGGTACCTATATACTGCTAGGTAACAGGAGCATCAGGGTGAAAGAAACCGCCCACTTGTTTTCCGCCATCGCCGGGGATCGAACCCTGGTCCCCAGGGTTACGAGTCCTGAGTGCTGTCCATTCAGTCACCAGGCGCCCCAGTTGGTCGACTGGAGATATTTAGCTGTGTTTTGACTATTTGATATTATATATGTACTGTAATGAAACTTCACCTCCCAATATATGCTCGATGATAAAAAGTTGGTTGATACCTGGTTGAAAGAGTTCTGGGAGTTCTACTACTCCCCAAGCCCGGCCCGAGGCCAGGCTTGACTTGTAAGAGTTTGGTCCACCAGGCTGTTGCTTGCAGCGGCCTGCAGGCCCACATACCCACCACAGCCCGGTTGGTCCGGCACTCCTTTGAGAAAATGATCTAGTTTTATCTTGAAGATGTCCACGGTTGTTCCGGCAATATTTCTTATGGTTGATTTTAAAGGCGATAAGCACTTGTTTGAAGTTTACTCTAGCACTATGATGTCGGAAACGGTGATGGAGGTAATGTTTTACTTCCTTCCCCTCACCAAAATAAGCGTTTACTTGCATCCTTCCCCCCCCCCTCCCCCCAGGGGTCCCAACCGCAGGGAAGTCTCAAGTCCCAGATGAAGGAGCATAAGGGAATGTACAGGTCTCTATGCACGGTTAACACATGGAGTAGCTAAACGAACTAGAGGGTTCGGTTCCTGAACCGATTATGTGCCTTCGTAAACCTTTACACCACCGCCCACGGGATGGGTATGGGGTGCATAAAAAAGAAAGACATTGAATTGCATGGGGTGTATTTCCGAGGGCGGCGCACAAGAGTCCCTTCAACACGTCAAGTCACTATCCGCTGAAAGGATCCCCCATTTGGGGTAATTTACTCCTGTTCTCCGACCCCTGCCATAAGGAGTCATCACATTAGCCAAGGTGATCAGTTGCGAGGGGCCGGTGTGACGGTCTTGAAAGAGTATGGTTCTCTCCTCAAGATTTGATGGCTCAAATCTGACACTTTCTCTGAACCTGTATGGTTTTTTTCCTTGCAAGAGTCAACATCAGGGTTTGCTGGATATTTTATGAGGTAGGGATGGCGCTTTCTTGTTGCATTTATTAATCTCTAGACTGCTATTAACATAGTTAATCTTGAAACAAACTGCATCTGTCGTTCGCAGTTAAAGGTAATGGCATATGTCTCAAGGAATTAATTAACAAAGCTCTCTCAGTCCTCAAATGGATTCAAAGTAGTTCTTATGCGCTCTTTGAACCGGGTGCCCCTCAGTTGACAAGTCATCACCTATAATTGTAGCCTGACCCTAAATCTTATCCATCACAGGTGCTCCATCCTACACCAATATTCCCAGAGTTCATTGTTACTATCAGTAAGTGGTGTGGGAAGTTATAACACTGGCTGATAAATGGTTTGGTATCTGGTTTGAGGCCTATAAATTTCGGGAGAGTTACTAAGGCCACTACAAGAACTTACTAACCAACAGGTATAATTTAGCTCAGGACTAATGTAAACATTGAGAATCAGGGCGCACCTATGCACCTATTTGTTCATATGTAGATATAATCAGCTGTTTATAATGTCTGGCAAAATAATGTCATACTGTAGGTAATTTTGTAGATACAGGTAAAATAATTAATTTACTTATTTACATAATTATAATTAATTTAATTATTTACAAGAAAGTACAGCGGGCTTTTCTAAGTTTTGAATATGTAAATGGTCACTGAATAGCTAGGCTACACATTTCCACAACCACACTGCTTTCACTAATAACCGAGGTACAGAGCTCTGTATGCTGCTATAGGTACTCTAGTCTGTATGAGTGATTGACTGATGAAGATTATGTCACCCAAGTCACTTATTCGTTATTCGTGTCACCAACACGAATAACCCGTAAATCTGTATGAGTGATAACACAGCTCATCTGTTGCCCCCGGTCTATATAATATATTAATATCCCCGTTGTCGGGAACAGGAAGCCTGTACTTAGTGTAACCAAACTTCTCCCATAAGTCAACTACAGGGCAGGTTGCGCTATGTGGGGGGCGACGAACGGTTTTAAGAGCGTGAGCCCAAATTGGCAATAGGTTTCTGAAAAAAAAGATCTCGAATGCCCATGGGAATTTTGAGCTGCAGATTATCATTTATTATTATATTTGTATAGTACCATATTTTATGGAGAAAGAGAACAATTAATGCTTGAAAGTATTCTTAAACAAGTCTGTTTAGGCAACGGTCCAATAACTCTTCTGAATCGTATTAAATGGTACAGCTTTAGGAATTATATGTTATTAATAACAATAGTAACTCCAAAAGAAATAAAATGAGTGAATTGGTAGGAGTAATGAAGATATGTTTTTAAGAAAGAAAAGGAGTCATGTTGCTTATTTACGTGTATATTTATTGTTTCACTATTAACAAAAGTATAACAAAGAAATTGAAATAAATGAATGTTTTTTAGAAAGCTTGTTAACAAAATATTTATTATTAACGTTTTTAACAAGACTGTTACGACTCTGATGCCTCTGAGATTAAGGAACAAGGGTTGAGCACGAACAATTAAGTAAATTTACAAATGTAGAGAGTGGTGGTTTCTTTAAAGTACTGCCAGCCTTATGGCGATGTAAGGTAATGGCATGTAAGCGTCTAGCTTCCTTCCCTCTTTAATAACTTTTATATAATCCTCTCAAAATGAAAATATTATTTTATATATACAAACTAGAGAGGATCGATCAGATCACAGTGGTAACTCATGAGGTCCAGCAGTACTTCGTCAAGCCGTCCTCCTAATAGAAAGTCGCATTTTGACATATACTCTACCTAAGGCCAAGAATCTTCGTACTAGAAAATGGTAGAGTCTCGCGAAATTTACGTACTGTACCGTTTTCTGTTTTGGGTCCTCTGGTAAGTTGGGCTGACGTTGAGAAACTTTAGGAGGAAGGGCTGGTGTACGCGCCTCAAACAATTCTGAGTGGTAATGCTGAGTAATTCTGAGTATATTTTATTTAATTGTCAGTAAGACTATGGTACTGTAAAATTAGGTATTCAAGAGCTAACTTATTTTCATCATTCCCCAATCAAAAGGATCATAATGATCATAATTCCAATAATTCAAAAGGTACGGTGAGGCTGGTAAAAAGCCTCAGCGGACAATGACAAACGAGCACAAGGACTGTAGTTGAACAGTCACTTTCCTTTCCATCGCTTTTCATGCCAGTTTTCCTGCCATCGTTTTGTCTTGTGTTTTTATTTTGCAACATTGCTTCATCATCATTGTTTCAGGAATATTGCCAACACCAAACTTTGTAACAGCTCAGTCAAGGGAATTTTTTAAGTTGTTTGCCAATTATTTCTACACACGATGTTCGCAAACAAAAAAAATAGTGCAATTGTTCTGTTAGCTGTTATGAACTACAGCCCTCAGTTCCTCCTCAATATTCTATGACCGTCAGAAAGTTACACAAATGTCTATCAGGAGCGTCAAGGACATGGCTGACAGCCACGGGACCCGAGTCATATCGACGTCCCGGTGCACGATAATGATCAAATTCGCGTTCTGTACTTGGTAAACCACGCAAGATATCCACACAAAACGGATATCGCGCCCGCGTCAAACACCACCAAAGTCTCCCAACACTGAACCAATTGGCGTCCAGCTAAGATTGTACACTAAAGTCAGCGAACACTGAGAGCCACCGAGCACTGAAGACAGCAAACACAGAGGCCAACAGACAATGAGGACAGTGAACAATGGAATACTGAGGTCCGCGAACACTGAGGCCAGCGACTGGCCTCAAACAGACGAATGGTGACAAATGTTAGCAGGCTGAGAGCTTTCCCTTCCCTTACCATAGTTCATGGTAAGCCCTACCCACTAGTCTCCTTGGAACACTTTCTTTTACTGTTATTATTTTATTATGCACCCCATACCCATCCCGTGGGCGGTGGTGTAAAGGGTTACAGAGGCACATAATCGGTTCAGGAACTGAACCCGTTTAGCTAAGCAAATAACAATCTTTTGACGATAGTTACACAATTATTAATGTTATATATACAAGTACACATACTCATGCATACATGTACATATACATACGTATACATATATACATACACATACATATTTAATCACCCCACACAAATACACACATCGATAATCTTTTGTGTCACAAGTGATTCAACAAGAGGCTCACAACAGTCACTATACAAGGCACTTTACATCTATAGTGAGTCACACAGTTACTAGTCTTGCTGCACACCCACCCAACTGGGCGGCAACACGACCCGCCAATCATCTAACAACCAGATACCCAATCACTGCTGGGTGAACAGAGAGGTAAAATTCAGGATTGGCGCCTAGTCAGCTCCACCCCGGCCAAAATACCAGGGCCAAATTGTTTATGAAGTGCAGGGCGAGTGCCTTACCACTGCGCCCATCCAGTGCGCGGCGGTGGTAAGTTAGCATGAAGACAAGGAGCTGGGATATGAGGACGGGGTAAAGTTATTCCTCCAAGGAGTACCGGACCAACCGGGCTGTGGTGGGTATGTGGGCCTGCGGGCCGCTCCAAGCAACAGCCTGGTGGACCAAACTCTCACAAGTCAAGCCTGGCCTCGGGCCGGGCTTGGGGAGTAGAAGAACTCCCAGAACCCCATCAACCAGGTATCAACCAGGTATCAACCAGGTAAAGAACGATGCCCAACCAACTTTATCAATTACCCTCGACAGTGAAGAAGAACGTAAGAAATATTGAGAAGATTCGTGTTAGAATTATTAATCTTACCCTTTCGGTCATATTCAACAATATATTATATATATATATATATATATATATATATATATATATATATATATATATATATATATATATATATATATATATATATATATATATATATATATATATATGTCGTACCTAGTAGCCAGAACGCACTTCTCAGCCTACTATGCATGGCCCAATTTGCCTAATAAGCCAAGTTTTCATGAATTATTATATTTTCTCTAATTTTTTTTCTTATGAAATGATAAAGCTACCCATTTCATTATGTGTGAGGTCAATTTTTTTTATTGGAGGTAAAATTAAGTTAGATATATGACCGAACCTAACCAACCCTACCTAACCTAACCTAACCTATTTTTATAGGTTAGGTTAGGTTAGGTAGCCGAAAAAGTTAGGTTAGGTTAGGTAGGTTAGGTCGTCGAAAAACAATTAATTCATGAAAACTTGGCTTATTAGGCAAATCGGGCCTTGCATAGTAGGCCAAAAAGTGCGTTCTGGCTACTAGGTACGACATATATATATATATATATATATATATATATTAGTATATTTTGGTAGCAGTCTTTCCTGTAGACATATTTTATTAAATATGACCGAAAAAGTAAGATTAATAATTCTAACACGAATTTTCTCAATCTTTCGTACATTATGCTTCACTGTTGGAGGTAAATCAAAAATCACTTCTCCAAAATTCATTTTTATTTCTAGTCTGACGCGACACGGGCGCGTTTCGTAAAACTTATTACATTTTCAAAGACTTCACAAATACACAACTGATTAGAACTTGCGTTTCCCTGATTTTATATCTACATTTGAGTGAGGTGGGAAGGGTGATGTGGCATTACATTTGAGTGAGGTGGGAAGGATGATGTGGCATTAGAGAATATTAATAGGGTATTAAAAGTATCAACACAAGACAGAACACGAAACAATGGATATTGAATAGAAGTGTTTGTAGAAAGCCTATTGGTCCATATTTCTTGATGCTTCTATATTGGAGCGGAGTCTTGAGGTGGGTAGAATATAGTTGTGCAATAATTGGCTGTTGATTGCTGGTGTTGACTTCTTGATGTGTAGTGCCTCGCAAACGTCAAGCCGCCTGCTATCGCTGTATCTATCGATGATTTCTGTGTTGTTTACTAGGATTTCTCTGGCGATGGTTTGGTTATGGGAAGAGATTATATGTTCCTTAATGGAGCCCTGTTGTTTATGCATCGTTAAACGCCTAGAAAGAGATGTTGTTGTCTTGCCTATATACTGGGTTTTTTGGAGCTTACAGTCCCCAAGTGGGCATTTGAAGGCATAGACGACGTTAGTCTCTTTTAAAGCGTTCTGTTTCGTGTCTGGAGAGTTTCTCATGAGTAGGCTGGCCGTTTTTCTGGTTTTATAGTAAATCGTCAGTTGTATCCAAACTGAACAAACATAGGAATGTGCCTAAATGCCAACAGCGACTGCCCTGACAGGTACAAGAGGAGTGTTGTTAACGCATACGTCGACCGTGCTCTCAGCCACAGCTCAGAATGGAAGCAAGTCGACGAAGAACTCTGTAGGGTAAGGCAGGTTCTAGTCAATAACGGCTTCTCCAATGGTTTCATCGAAGACATCATAAGAAGGAAAGTGAAAAGCCATGCAACCTCCGAAGAGACAACTAACACAACACCTATACCCCCTATTAGACTATTTTACAGGAACTTCTTTTCCACAGCTCATAAAACAGAGGAAAGGGTCCTGAAAGATATTGTTAATAGAAACGTTATCCCTACAGACAAAAATCAGAGGATACAACTGACGATTTACTATAAAACCAGAAAAACGGCCAGCCTACTCATGAGAAACTCTCCAGACACGAAACAGAACGCTTTAAAAGAGACTAACGTCGTCTATGCCTTCAAATGCCCACTTGGGGACTGTAAGCTCCAAAAAACCCAGTATATAGGCAAGACAACAACATCTCTTTCTAGGCGTTTAACGATGCATAAACAACAGGGCTCCATTAAGGAACATATAATCTCTTCCCATAACCAAACCATCGCCAGAGAAATCCTAGTAAACAACACAGAAATCATCGATAGATACAGCGATAGCAGGCGGCTTGACGTTTGCGAGGCACTACACATCAAGAAGTCAACACCAGCAATCAACAGCCAATTATTGCACAACTATATTCTACCCACCTCAAGACTCCGCTCCAATATAGAAGCATCAAGAAATATGGACCAATAGGCTTTCTACAAACACTTCTATTCAATATCCATTGTTTCGTGTTCTGTCTTGTGTTGATACTTTTAATACCCTATTAATATTCTCTAATGCCACATCATCCTTCCCACCTCACTCAAATGTAATGCCACATCACCCTTCCCACCTCACTCAAATGTAGATATAAAATCAGGGAAACGCAAGTTCTAATCAGTTGTGTATTTGTGAAGTCTTTGAAAATGTAATAAGTTTTACGAAACGCGCCCGTGTCGCGTCAGACTAGAAATAAAAATGAATTTTGGAGAAGTGATTTTTGATTTACCTCCAACAGTGAAGCATAATGTACGAAAGATTGAGAAAATTCGTGTTAGAATTATTAATCTTACTTTTTCGGTCATATTTAATAAAATATATATATATATATATATATATATATATATATATATATATATATATATATATATATATATATATATATGTTCGAGTCACTTCTGGGGTGTGAGTTTTCAGTTGTATATAGTCCTGGGGACCATTCAGGCTTGTTTGCATTTGTGTTCCTCACGTGTGCCCCAAAGAATGAGGTGATTTGATAAAATGCTATGCCCAAGATTACCATCCGAGTGCCGGCGGGGAAGTGGTTCATATAGCCTCGGCTATCACTTCCTTATGTCCGGTCGTGATGGTCAAGCGGATTAAGGCGTCCCTGTACATACCAGTTGTGGGAGTATGGGTTCGAGTCACTTCTGGGGTGTGAGTTTTCAGTTGTATATAGTCCTGGGGACCATTCAGGCTTGTTTGCATTTGTGTTCCTCACGTGTGCCCCAAAGAATGAGGTGATTTGATAAAATGCTATGCCCAAGATTACCATCCGAGTGCCGGCGGGGAAGTGGTTCATATAGCCTCGGCTATCACTTCCTTATGTCCGGTCGTGATGGTCAAGCGGATTAAGGCGTCCCTGTACATACCAGTTGTGGGAGTATGGGTTCGAGTCACTTCTGGGGTGTGAGTTTTCAGTTGTATATAGTCCTGGGGACCATTCAGGCTTGTTTGCATTTGTGTTCCTCACGTGTGCCCCAAAGAATGAGGTGATTTGATAAAATGCTATGCCCAAGATTACCATCCGAGTGCCGGCGGGGAAGTGGTTCATATAGCCTCGGCTATCACTTCCTTATGTCCGGTCGTGATGGTCAAGCGGATTAAGGCGTCCCTGTACATACCAGTTGTGGGAGTATGGGTTCGAGTCACTTCTGGGGTGTGAGTTTTCAGTTGTATATAGTCCTGGGGACCATTCAGGCTTGTTTGCATTTGTGTTCCTCACGTGTGCCCCAAAGAATGAGGTGATTTGATAAAATGCTATGCCCAAGATTACCATCCGAGTGCCGGCGGGGAAGTGGTTCATATAGCCTCGGCTATCACTTCCTTATGTCCGGTCGTGATGGTCAAGCGGATTAAGGCGTCCCTGTACATACCAGTTGTGGGAGTATGGGTTCGAGTCACTTCTGGGGTGTGAGTTTTCAGTTGTATATAGTCCTGGGGACCATTCAGGCTTGTTTGCATTTGTGTTCCTCACGTGTGCCCCAAAGAATGAGGTGATTTGATAAAATGCTATGCCCAAGATTACCATCCGAGTGCCGGCGGGGAAGTGGTTCATATAGCCTCGGCTATCACTTCCTTATGTCCGGTCGTGATGGTCAAGCGGATTAAGGCGTCCCTGTACATACCGTTGTGGGAGTATGGGTTCGAGTCACTTCTGGGGTGTGAGTTTTCAGTTGTATATAGTCCTGGGGACCATTCAGGCTTGTTTGCATTTGTGTTCCTCACGTGTGCCCCAAAGAATGAGGTGATTTGATAAAATGCTATGCCCAAGATTACCATCCGAGTGCCGGCGGGGAAGTGGTTCATATAGCCTCGGCTATCACTTCCTTATGTCCGGTCGTGATGGTCAAGCGGATTAAGGCGTCCCTGTACATACCAGTTGTGGGAGTATGGGTTCGAGTCACTTCTGGGGTGTGAGTTTTCAGTTGTATATAGTCCTGGGGATCATTCAGGCTTGTTTGCATTTGTGTTCCTCACGTGTGCCCCAAAGAATGAGGTGATTTGATAAAATGCTATGCCCAAGATTACCATCCGAGTGCCGGCGGGGAAGTGGTTCATATAGCCTCGGCTATCACTTCCTTATGTCCGGTCGTGATGGTCAAGCGGATTAAGGCGTCCCTGTACATACCAGTTGTGGGAGTATGGGTTCGAGTCACTTCTGGGGTGTGAGTTTTCAGTTGTATATAGTCCTGGGGACCATTCAGGCTTGTTTGCATTTGTGTTCCTCACGTGTGCCCCAAAGAATGAGGTGATTTGATAAAATGCTATGCCCAAGATTACCATCCGAGTGCCGGCGGGGAAGTGGTTCATATAGCCTCGGCTATCACTCCCTTATGTCCGGTCGTGATGGTCAAGCGGATTAAGGCGTCCCTGTACATACCAGTTGTGGGAGTATGGGTTCGAGTCACTTCTGGGGTGTGAGTTTTCAGTTGTATATAGTCCTGGGGACCATTCAGGCTTGTTTGCATTTGTGTTCCTCACGTGTGCCCCAAAGAATGAGGTGATTTGATAAAATGCTATGCCCAAGATTACCATCCGAGTGCCGGCGGGGAAGTGGTTCATATAGCCTCGGCTATCACTTCCTTATGTCCGGTCGTGATGGTCAAGCGGATTAAGGCGTCCCTGTACATACCAGTTGTGGGAGTATGGGTTCGAGTCACTTCTGGGGTGTGAGTTTTCAGTTGTATATAGTCCTGGGGACCATTCAGGCTTGTTTGCATTTGTGTTCCTCACGTGTGCCCCAAAGAATGAGGTGATTTGATAAAATGCTATGCCCAAGATTACCATCCGAGTGCCGGCGGGGAAGTGGTTCATATAGCCTCGGCTATCACTTCCTTATGTCCGGTCGTGATGGTCAAGCGGATTAAGGCGTCCCTGTACATACCAGTTGTGGGAGTATGGGTTCGAGTCACTTCTGGGGTGTGAGTTTTCAGTTGTATATAGTCCTGGGGACCATTCAGGCTTGTTTGCATTTGTGTTCCTCACGTGTGCCCCAAAGAATGAGGTGATTTGATAAAATGCTATGCCCAAGATTACCATCCGAGTGCCGGCGGGGAAGTGGTTCATATAGCCTCGGCTATCACTTCCTTATGTCCGGTCGTGATGGTCAAGCGGATTAAGGCGTCCCTGTACATACCAGTTGTGGGAGTATGGGTTCGAGTCACTTCTGGGGTGTGAGTTTTCAGTTGTATATAGTCCTGGGGACCATTCAGGCTTGTTTGCATTTGTGTTCCTCACGTGTGCCCCAAAGAATGAGGTGATTTGATAAAATGCTATGCCCAAGATTACCATCCGAGTGCCGGCGGGGAAGTGGTTCATATAGCCTCGGCTATCACTTCCTTATGTCCGGTCGTGATGGTCAAGCGGATTAAGGCGTCCCTGTACATACCAGTTGTGGGAGTATGGGTTCGAGTCACTTCTGGGGTGTGAGTTTTCAGTTATATATATATATATATATATATATATATATATATATATATATATATATATATATATATATATATATATATATATACATATATATACATATATACCGGTATATATGTATTATCTCTATCGGAGTTTGGGTCATTATCAGCCCGAGGTTTCCCAGTTGCGAGTTCACTTATGAGGGTGAGAACTGAACATATTGGTCTTATCGAACACACACACACATACACACACACACACACACACACACACACACACACACACACACACACACACACACACACACACACACACACACACACACACACACACGTGGCCCGGGTTCGATATTCCTAGCGCCAGCGAAAAACAAAAATGGGCAGAGTTTCTTTCACCCTGACGCCCCGGTTACCTAGCAGTAAATAGGTACATGGGAGGTAGACAGCTGTTACGGGCTGCGTCCTGGGTGTGTGTGTGTGTGAGTTAAAAAAAATAGTGGTTAGTAACAGTTGATTAATTAACAGTTGAGAGGCGGGCCGAAAGAGCAGAGCTCAACCTCGCAAGCACAACTAGATGAATACAACTAGGTGAATACACACACACCAGCCCGTCCTCCTAAGATTTCCCAACGTCCAGCAATTGTCGTACTAAAGTGCCCTTACCCTAACCTACCAGAGGACCCCAAACAAAAAACGAGGCCGCTACCATTTTCTAGTACGACAACTTTTGGTCTTAGGTATATAGAGTATACGTCAAAATGTGACGTTTTATTAGGAGGACGGGTTGAAATTGAAATAAGTTTATTGAGATAAAATACACACAAAGGGATGAGGTAGCTCAAGCTATTCTCACCCCGTTCAGTACAACGTGTTAATACATACATATACACACATCACAAACAATAAACATATTACTGAACATTCTGAGAGATACGGGTTGTCCACACACCATCTCCCAGAAATATAGACTCGTTACTCTCATTGTTTGCTAATGATGCGAAAATTATGAGGAGAATTAAGACCAAGAAAGATAGCAAGAGGCTACAAGATGACCTAGACAGACTAAATGAATGGTTCAACAAATGGCTACTAGAGTTTAACTCCAGTAAATGTAAAGTAATGAAACTAGATGGAGGGAGCATAAAGCCAGACGCAGGGTACCGAATGGGAGACGAAGTCCTCCATGAAACGTACAGAGAGAAGTATCTAGGAGTTGATATCACACCGAACTTGTCTCCTGAAGCCGCACCAAAAGGATATAATCAGCGGCATATGCGAGGCTGAATTACGGGCTCACTATAGCCCGTGCTACATGGACATTTCGTTCTATGTCCATGTTGCTAGACACAGGTGATACATGATCCTTGATATAGATACTTGATTTCGATACGTGATCACCTATAAAAAAGATGAATAGGTGAAAAAAGACAGGTGAAAAAATTATATTACCATGGTAATAGACACAGGTGAAAACTGAGTACCCAAATGAGTCATAAAGACTTTAGAAAGAACTTTTTAAGTGTCAGCTAAGTAAGTAAGTGCTTTTAAGTGTCAGTTTAAGCGTAGTTAAAGTAAAACAACAACAACAACGAGGCTGATTAACATCAAAACTGCCTGTAAAAACTTGTGTAAGTAATCATTTAGAACCTTGTATACCACATATGTCAGACTCGAGTATGTGTTCTGGAGTACGCGGCTCCAGCATGGAGGCCATAATACCTAGTCAAGCACAAGACGAAGTTGGGAAAGGTTCAAAGGTATGCCACAAGATTAGTTCCAGAAATAAGAGGTATGAGTTACGAGGAAAAGGTGCGTGAATTGCACCTCATGTAGCTGGAAGACAGAAGGATTTGGTAGAGATGATTACCACATACAAAATTCTCCGGGTAATAGACAATGTAGATAAAGATAAATTATTGGTACTCGCTAAAACAGATGAAAACTGAGTACCCACATGAGCCACAGGGACATTAGAAAGAACTTTTTCAGTGTCAGAGTAGTTAACGGATGGAATGCATTAGGAAGTGATGTGCTGGAGGCTGACTCCATACACAGTTTCAAATGTAGATATGATAGAACCCAGTAGGCTCAGGAACCTGTACACTAGTTGATTGACAGCTGAGAAGCGGGACCAAAGAGCCGAAGCTCAACAAACGCAAGCACAATTAGGCGAGAACCATTCACACACACACACGACCAGTGCCATCCGGAGGAGACAGAAACAAAAGGCAGAGTTTCTTTCCCCTGATGCACCTGTTCACCTTGCAGTAAATAGGTACATGGGAGTTAGCTGCTACGGGCTGCTTCCTGGGTGTGTGTGAGCGAAATATGAAGTAGAAATAACAAATAGGTCAGTACATTAAACAATCAACGGGTAGAAAGGCGGGGCCCAAGAGCTAACAGCCCGATACTTGTACAAAAATAGTAAATATACACTGTGGGACACTATGGGACACCTGTGGGACACTGGAGACACCTGTGGGACACTGGGGACACCTGTGGGACACCTGTGGGACACTGGGGACACCTGTGGGACACCTGTGGGACACTGGGATACCGTGGGACACTGAGACACCTGTGGGATACCTGTGGGACACCTGTGGGATACTGGGACACCGTGGGACAACTGTGAGACACCTGTGGGATACTGGGACACTATGGGACACCTGTGGGACACCTATGGGGCACCTGTGGGACACTGGGACACCGTGGGACAACTGTAGGACACCTGTGGGACACTGGGACACTGGGACACCTGTGGGACACCTGTGGGACACTGTGGGACACCTGTGGAACACTATGGGACACTGGGACAGTGTGGGACACTGGGCCACTGTGGGACACTGGGGACACCTGTGGGACACTGGGACACCTGTGGGACACTGGGGACACTGTGGGACACTGGGACACTGTGGGACACTGGGACACTGTGGGACACTGGGACACTGTGGGACACCTGTGGGACACTGAGACACCTGTGGGACACTGGGACACCGTGGGACACTGGGATACCGTGGGACACTGTGGGACACCTGTGGGACACTGTGGGACACCTGTGGAACACTGGGACACCTGTGAGACACTGGGACACTGTGTGACACTGGGACACTGTGTGACACCTGTGGGATGCTGAGACACCTGTGGGACACCTGTGGAACACCGTGGGACACTGTGGGAGACTGGGACACTGTGGGACACCTGTGGAACACCGTGGGACACTGTGTGACACTGGGACACTGAGACACCTGTGGGACACTGAGACACCTGTGGGACACTGGGACAACTGTGGGACACCTGTGGGGCACTGGGACACTGTGGGACACCTGTGGAACACTGGAACACTGTGGGACACTGGGACACCTGTGAGACACTGGGACACTGTGTGACACCTGTGGGACACTGAGACACCTGTGAGACACTGGGACACTGTGGGACACTGGGACACCGTGGGACACCTGTGGGACACTGGGACATCTGTGGGACACTGTGGGACACCGTGGGACACCTGTGGGACACTATGGAACACCTGTGGGACACTATGGAACACTGTGGGACACTGGGACACTGTGGGACACCTGTGGGACACTGGGACATATTTATGGGACACTGAGGGACACTTACGGGACACTGGGACACACACATGGTAGACTGTGGGACACCCGTGGTGAGAGCGTCCCTCGTAAAGCTCTTAACGGACCAAGAGTAAGAAGTAAACTCTCGCCTCCACTTGGACCAATAGTGGAGCAGGCCTTGTATGGACCAATAGTGGAGCAGGCCTTGTATGGACCAATAGTGGAGCAGGCCTTGTATGGACCAATAGTGGAGCAGGCCTTGTATGGACCAATAGTGGAGCAGGCCTTGTATGGACCAATAGTGGAGCAGGCCTCGTATGGACCAATAGTGGAGCAGGCCTTGTATGGACCAATAGTGGAGCAGGCCTTGTATGGACCAATAGTGGAGCAGGCTTCGTATGGACCAATAGTGGAGCAGGCCTTGTATGGACCAATAGTGGAGCAGGCCTTGTATGGACCAATAGTGGAGCAGGCCTTGTATGGACCAATAGTGGAGCAGGCCTTGTATGGACCAATAGTGGAGCAGGCCTTGTATGGACCAATAGTGGAGCAGGCCTCGTATGGACCAATAGTGGAGCAGGCCTTGTATGGACCAATAGTGGAGCAGGCCTTGTATGGACCAATAGTGGAGCAGGCCTTGTATGGACCAATAGTGGAGCAGGCCTTGTATGGACCAATAGTGGAGCAGGCCTTGTATGGACCAATAGTGGAGCAGGTCTTGTATGGACCAATAGTGGAGCAGGCCTTGTATGGACCAATAGTGGAGCAGGCCTTGTATGGACCAATAGTGGAGCAGGCCTTGTATGGACCAATAGTGGAGCAGGCCTTGTATGGACCAATAGTGGAGCAGGCCTTGTATGGACCAATAGTGGAGCAGGCCTCGTATGGACCAATAGTGGAGCAGGCCTTGTATGGACCAATAGTGGAGCAGGCCTTGTATGGACCAATAGGAGATGCCCAAATGGAGGCCCTCGTATGGACCTACTGGTCCATACGAGGCAGCTCCTATTGGTCCATACGAGGCCGCTCCTATTGGTCCATACGAGGCAGCTCCTATTGGTCCATACGAGTCAGCCGCAAACACTTGGGGTGGACGGTAGAGCAACGGTCTCGCTTCATGCAGGTCGGCGTTCAATCCCCGACCTTCCGAGTGGTTGGGCACCATTCCTTCCCCCCGTCCCATCTCAAATCCTTATCCTGACCCCTTCCCAGTGCTATATAGTCGTAACGGCTTGGCGCTTTCCTCTAATCCCTGCCCTTCTATTTAAATCCACCTACGCTTGAAACAATCCAGTGTTAATGTCTATTATATTAACCGGTAATTTGTTTCATAAATCAATAACCCTAATTCCAAGCCTGTATTTACCCAGGTCATTCCTGATGGTAGGCTTCAAACATTGAAAGTCAAATACTGACATACTAAAATGTATTTTAGTCAGTATTTGGCTAAAAGTCCACTTGACATGTTCGAAGCCTCGACCCAAGACTTGCGTCATAAACATTGTGTAAAGTATAGGATAAAAACCCACTCTTGTGTATTTGTATGTAAAGAATTACACCAAGTCTTACGCACTCTCTCTTGAGTGCTTTGTCAAGGTCTGAGTGTACTCACATAGTTGTACTCATCTAGTTGTGCTTGCGGGGGTTGAGCTTCGGCTCTTTGGGCCCGCCTCTCAACCGTCCATCTATTGGTGCACAGATTCCTGAGCCTACTGGGCTCTATCATATCTACACTTGAAATTCTGTATGAAGTCAGCCTCCACCACATCACTTCCTAGTGTATTCCATCTACTAACTACTCTGACAATAAAATGTTTCTAATGTCTCTGTGACTCATTTGAGTATTCAGCTTCCACCTGTGTCTCCTTGTGCGTGCACCACCCGTGTTAAATAATCCATCCTTGTCTAAACCTGTCAATTCCCCTGAGAATTTTATATATGGTGATCATGTCTCCCCTAGCTCTTCTGTCAAGTGTGTGGTTAGGACGAGACGAACATCTCGACGACTAGTCTGATTAGACATTGAGATGTGTCGCCCTCACCACACACTCAGACCTTGACAAGCACTCAGGAGAGTGCGTAAGACTTGGTGTAATTCTTTATATAAATTTCACAAATACACAAGTGTGAAGTTTTTATCCATGTTATTATGTCTGTGAGGAGACATTGCTATTACCTATTGTGTAAGGTGTGATGAACACTGTGTAAGGTGTGATGAACACTGTGTAAGGTGTGATGAACATTGTGTAAGGTGTGATGAACATTGTGTAAGGTGTGATGAACACTGTGTAAGGTGTGATGAACATTGTGTAAGGTGTGATGAACATTGTGTAAGGTGTGATGAACACTGTGTAAGGTGTGATGAACACTGTGTAAGGTGTGATGAACACTGTGTAAGGTGTGATGAACACTGTGTAAGGTGTGATGAACACTGTGTAAGGTGTGATGAACACTGTGTAAGGTGTGATGAACACTGTGTAAGGTGTGATGAACACTGTGTAAGGTGTGATGAACACTGTGTAAGGTGTGATGAACACTGTGTAAGGTGTGATGAACACTGTGTAAGGTGTGATGAACACTGTGTAAGGTGTGATGAACACTGAACTAACCATAAGTTTCTAAGTTTAGTGATATAACAAGAAATTTTAACAACTACTGACCTTTCCCAGGATGCAACCAACAACAGTCACCTTACTCCCAAGCATACTTGTTTGCCTCTAGGTGAACAGAGGCATCAGGGTTAAGGAAAGGTACCCAAACCTCTCGCCCAACTCGAGAATGGAACCCTAGTAACTCCCGTTGCGAAATAACTATAACGCTACAGGTGGAAGTTCACAAGAATGAATATATAATAATTATAAAACTGGGGATTTCTGTCGTGTGGAGCGGGAAAGTTTCTCTTCTCCACACCTGAAAACGTTCCCACGGTCCACACCTGATAACGTGCCTTAATTAACACCTGCACTTACCAGTCTTATTATCATTATTACATATCATCATTATTAGTACATATCTTATATCATAAGATTAACGAAGTTCTAATTAAACCATTAAAAATATTTCTGTAAAAACAGAAAATTTAATAAATTATATAAATCAATTTGTCAATATTCTGGAACATTATTATTTCACCAAAAAATATAAATTCCTTTCCAGGTATCAAAACTAACTTCCGGCTCGAATGTATTATAAAAAGTAATTTATTACCATCATTGTTTGAAGGTTTTGGAAGTGACAACACTCCATTGCCATCACGAGATCCCATAAATAATACGGTATCTATATACAGAGATAGTTACCGACTCGTGGCTCAGATTCCAGTAACATCTTGACCATGGCAGGTGCTGTACACGTCTTGCTGGCTCTCCTGGTGGCCACAGCTGCCGCTCAGGTTAGTAGATTATTTAAATATATATATATATATATATATATATATATATATATATATATATATATATATATATATATATATGTATATATATATGTATATATATATATATATATATATATATATATATATATATATATATATATATATATATATATATATATATATATATATATATATATATTAGTATATTTTGGTAGCAGTCTTTCCTGTAGACATATATTAATAAATATGACCGAAAAAGTAAGATTAATAATTCTAACACGAATTTTCTCAATATTTCTTATGGTTCTTTTCACTGTCGATGGTAATTGAAAAATCAGTTCTCCAAAATTCATTTTTATTTCTAGTCTGACGCGACACTTGAACGCGTTTCGTAACAACTTATTACATTTTCAAAGACTTTAGTTTGCACACACACAACTATAACCTGCAAACACAAACAGATTTCTTACTATGCTATAATTCAAACGGGTTTTCATTTTATATACCTGCATTTGGGTGAGGTGATATGTTACAACAGTTTTGGATGAGGTGAAAACAAACTTTCAACACAAGATAGAACACGAAATATTGGGTAATATTGGGTAAAGTTAAAGGGGAAGAATGGAAGTAAATGCAAAGGGCCTATTGGCCCATATTTCTTGATGCTTCTATATTGGTGCGGAGTCTTGAAGTGGGTAGAATATAGTTGTGACTATATATTCTATATATTCTATTCCACAACTATATTCCACCCACTTCAAGACTCCGCACCAATATAGAAGCATCAAGAAATATGCGCCAATAGGCCCTTTGATTTGATAAAATGCTATGCCCAAGATTACCATCCGAGTGCCGGTGGGGAAGTAGTATGTGTGTGTGTGTATATATATTTTTTTTTTCTTCAAATATGGAAGGGAGTACCTCCTCTGGCTGGAAGAAGGAGACTGTTAGCCTCGGAGGAAAGAACACATAACGCATTAGAAGGGATGTCTAGGTCCCCTCCAATACTGTTTCTATGTTCGTTTCTCCTACCACCCCCTTCCTTTTGTGTTTTGTTGTGCTTTATTAAATATTTAAAGGTTACAAGACGTACATTGGATGATACAATGAGTGGTTAAAGGTTATAGATCTTTTGGAACTCCACTTCCGGACGGGAACCGAGGACGCAGTAGGCATTTCCCCTCTGGATCGCCACACTGTGGCGCTGAAACAAAAAAACTGGCAGCTCTTGGTTCTCTGGTGATGTCAATGAGCGTGGAACCCAATTCTTTGAGATATCCCAAGGCACTCCTACCCCAGGGGCCATGCGTCTCAGACGCTATGGGAACAAAGGTGTACTGACCTTCCAATCGTCTGTATTTGATTGATTTTGCTATATCTCTGTGGTTGGCCGCCCCACCTGCTTGATCAGCACCGAAGTGTACGTAGGTGTCAACCAGAGTGGATACTTCTTCTTGTTGATAGTAGGTGCAGTTTGCATGAAGGGTTTGTCCTCCCGATGACTGCACCAATACTGATGTTGGTGGACGCGTTTATGTTGAGGATGATCGGAGCTACCAAGGTGTTTGTTACGTTGTGCTGTAGATAGAGGAACGGTGATTAAAACAGAGGTGTGTGTTGTAGGGAGACTTGCCGCACCGTAGGGCGGTGTGTTGTGTTTATGGCGTCAGCTGATCCATGGTGCTGCCACGAAGCATTTGTTTTCTGTGTTTAGCTGTTGGTGGCGCCAGGTATAAATGTGGCGCGGGTCAGATGTGACCCAATTTGTTGGTCGACTGCAGATATTTAGCCAGTGCTTTGACTATTTGGTATTTTCACATGCGTAGTTCCACACCAGCTGTTTGTCCGTTTTCCAGGGGTAAATTCTTTTAAAATGTGAAGGCATTTTAAGAACGGGAAATTGACTTAAGGTGGTCTACTCATGGAAAAATGCGATAAATGAAAACTGGTTCGATTTCAATCAAACTTTGTTGACTAGTTGTATATACAATTTGGTTCAACTGGCCCAAGTTTCAGCATCGTAGTATAAATAGGAAGGGAGAAAAAAATATTGAATTATGTGTCAAAAATTTTCCAAAATGGTAAAAAACGATTATCAAACACAAGTGTCCACTGAAATCATATCTATGACTCTCAGGTATCACAATACCATATATTAAAAAATATTATAATTAGTTTTATTAATTTTTTTTTAAATTTTATTTTTATTTGTTTATCGGACGAATTGCATGAAACTTATACACCTGACTGCAATTAAGCCTATCTGTAAGGGTGCCAATTCTGGAGGAAATTGGTTGATGTCAACCTCAGCCACAGATGGCAGCACCTTAGAATTAATTTTTTTCTTATTTATTTACAAGTAACATAAACGTTCTTATAACTCTTTCATTTTTTATTCAATTTACGTGAAACTAACACCTTATATGTAAAGTTTATGTCTCTAAAATCTGGGGGCCAGCATTTTTTCCTAAGTTTATTTATTGATTTTATAATAGCAATAAACATGATATATTTGCATAATTTTTTTGGGGAACTTTGACTATTTGTATTAGGAAAACTAAAGATGTTTTGGAAAATCCCTTGCTACAGATCCTATATTATATGCTAAAGTGTCATAGAAATGATTTCATTTGAAACTTGTGGTTGTTATAAGGATTTGAAAATGTGTAATATTCGTTGAAAACAAAAAATATTAAATCTCCCTTTCTATTTAGGCTGCAGTACTAAAACTTGGACCAGTTGCAGCCCTTTTTACATATAAAACGTCAAAAAATTTTGATTGCATTAGAACAACTTTTATTAAATCCCATGAGTTACCCCATTAGGCTAGTTTATTTTAGTTTACTTCATTGATTATGGACCCCAAACCTACCCAGTGGGTTGTAATGGACCCTATGCCCACCTTGAGGGGTGGTATTGAACACCATACCCCATCCTGTGGGTTGTAGTGGACCCTGTACCTATCCTGCAGGTGGTGTGGGACTCTATATCCATCCTATGGGTGGTTTTGGAAATGGTTACATAGGCACAGAATGGGCTCAGGAACTGAATCCTTAAATGTATTTGGCTAAGCACGTTACAATCTTCATAAGGTAGTTACATAGTTTATTGTATATATCGTAATGGATTCTTACGTAATTGTGACATCTTGTGTCTCAGGAACCCGTGAAGGTGTCAGTGTTCTTCGAGACTCTGTGTCCGGACAGTATCGCCTTCTTCAACTCCCAGCTGGAGCCGGCATGGAACACCATCAGAGACATCATGGAAGTTGACCTCACCGCGTACGGATTTGCTACAGTATGTATTCTGTAACTCTGATTTAAAAAATGAGGTATTCGGTACAGTATGATTTCTGAAACCTATCTCCAAAACTTATGTTATTCGCTACATTATATTTTGTGAAACCAAGCGTTTTCTCCTCATATTACCGTATTTTACCTCAGCTTTTCTTCTCAGTTCCTTATTCTCTTATGTAGACACTTTGATTACAAAATGTATAAATTTTTCTGAATTATATTTGGTATAACCAGCGCTGCTCTCTCTCCTCCAGGCGACTCCCTCTGGCGACGGCTACGTCTTCGACTGTCAACACGGAGATGACGAGTGTCAGGGCAACAAGGTCGAAGCTTGTGCCAAGGCCTATATTTCAGACTACGAGACATACGTTGACTTCAGCATCTGTCTTATGACGGGAGAATATCCACCCACTGAAGGGGAAACGGTAGGGAAAGAATTGAAAGAATTTTTTTTAATAAACACTCTTCTTTCTTATTTTTGAGATATATGCAAGAGTTGTTACATTCTTGTACAGCCACTAGTACGCGTAGCGTTTCGGGCAGGTCCCTGGAATACGATCCCCGCCGCGAAGAATCGTTGTTACAACCAAGTACACATTTTATTGTTGAGTTAAACAGAGGCTACAGTTAAGGATTTGCGCCCACTAAATCCTCCCCGGCCAGGATACGAACCCATGACAAAGCGCTCGCGGAACGCCAGGCGAGAGTCTTACCACTACGCGGCGGGGATCGTCGGAGTTCTACACCACGGAGACTGTTCTCAAAACGTCTCGACTCCATGTTCATTCTAGGGGTTAAAATTCCCGTTCTCGGGGGCAGGAACTTATTGGCTCATCAAGGTTCCTAGTCCCCAGGCCAACTACTGCCCTACCGCAGCATGTAGCCCATAACAGTTGCTTAGCTTCCAGGTACCTTTTTATTGCTAGATAAACAAAGGCATCAGGTGAAAGAAAACGTGACAAACTGTTTCTGTCCTGCCCGGGGATTGAACCTGGGGTGTCTCTATTATGAATCGAGGACGTAGACCACTGTGCTACATGACCCACCTATGCTCCATACTGACCGTAGGAGTCATGTACACTGAGAGGTAGACCCCGAATCTCAGTGAGTATACACGGAGAGTTTACTTGCGTCCTGGAGTAAACATGGTTTGGTGGATCAGATGGATGGTTTGGTGGATCAGATGGATGGTTTGGTGGATTAGATGGATGGTTTGGTGGATTAGATGGATGGTTTGGTGAATCAGATGGATGGTTTAGTGAATCAGATGCATGGTTTAGTGAATCAGATGCATCGTTTAGTGAATCAGATGCATGGTTTGGTGAATCAGATGCATGGTTTGGTGAATCAGATGTATGGTTTAGTGAATCAGATGCATGGTTTAGTGAATCAGATGCATGGTTTAGTGAATCAGATGCATGGTTTAGTGAATCAGATGCATCGTTTAGTGAATCAGATGCATGGTTTGGTGAATCAGATGTATGGTTTAGTGAATCAGATGCATGGTTTAGTGAATCAGATGCATGGTTTGGTGAATCAGATGCATGGTTTAGTGAATCAGATGCATGGTTTAGTGAATCAGATGCATGGTTTGGTGAATCAGATGTATGGTTTAGTGAATCAGATGCATGGTTTAGTGAATCAGATGCATGGTTTGGTGAATCAGATGCATGGTTTGGTGAATCAGATGGATGGTTTAGCAAGGTACTCAAACAGTAACAGCCAGACGTTGGAACACAGTTGTGCTCCACAATGCTATAATAGACACGACCGACGCACTCCCACGCCCCCCACAAGAATGTCATCCTGGCTGACAACATGTTCAAAGAGCAGCGACCACACGCATTAACCCTTCCTGCCTGGGCGTCTTCAGACAACCAGATAAGTATACTTGAAATATTTCGTATAACTCGTCCTCGCGGTTTGACAGAAATCTTCCTTATAGTCCTTTTGGTTTGACAGTGCGCCGAGAAGGTCGGGGTGGAGTGGGCGGCCATCGGCGAGTGTGCGCAGTCGACGGAGGGGGAGACGCTGCTCTATCTTCAGGGTCAGGAGCAGGATGCCCTTCAACCCGCTCCGGACTGGATCCCCTGGATCATCATCAATGATGTGGGTCACATTCAGTCTTTCTGCAGGGATATGTTTGATTGTGAATGTTGTATTTATATAGTCAATAGAAGCTGCCTCGTATGGGCCAATAGGAACTGCCTCGTATGGGTCTATTGGCCCTTTGCAGTTTCCTTAATTCTTATGTATTTATGTTAAAACATGTGATTAATAATGCTATGATGAAGACTCATGATCATATATTCATACATATATAATTAGAGTATGCATATGGGAATACATGACATTAATACCAGAATATATTGTTACAGAACATAATTTTCTTGTGTATATGTATTTATAAATACACACAGGTCAGTACTGTCAGGATAATACACAAAGGCAGTTGTAAAAACGTAAGCAAGTGACGAATGGCTGTCATACTGACAGTATACTAACATGTGCTACGGAGGCCTCTAGGTTTGCTGAGATATATATCCAGTTTAGATCTGTTCATCCAGTTAGATATATATCTGGATTTGGCTGGGGCATTCTTGGAGGCTGCTGCTCTCTGCAGTCTTAAATTGCAAGAATGTTCATAAGATAACTATTTCTCGGGAGTATATAGGGAAGATTGGGGAGGGGGGGGGGGGCGGGGAATGTGTGTGTGTGTGTGTGTGTGTAATTTCCTAAGTGTAATTATCTAAGTGTAGTAACAGGACGAGCGCTACACTCATGGTGTCACGTCATCCCAGCACTCTGTCGTATAACGCTTTGACACTACTGACGGTTTTGGCCTCCACCACCTTCTCACTTAGTTTGTTCCAACCTTCTACCACTCTGTTTGCAAAAGAAGTGTGTACTCACCTAGTTGTGCTTGCGGGGGTTGAGCTCTGGCTCTTTGGTCCCGCCTCTCAACCGTCAATCAACAGGTGTACAGGTTCCTGAGACTACTGGGCTCTATCATATCTACACTTGAAACTGTGTATGGAGTCAGCCTCCACCACATCACTTCCTAATGCATTCCATTTGTCAACTACTCTGACACTAAAAAAGTTCTTTCTAATATCTCTGTGGCTCATTTGGGCACTCAGTTTCCACCTGTGTCCCCCAATACGTGTGCCCCTTGTGTTAAATAACCTGTCTTTATCTACCCTGTCGATTCACTTGAGAATCTTCAATGTGGTGATCATGTCCCCCTAACTCTTCTGTCTTCCAACGAAGTGAGGTTTAATTCCCGTAGTCTCTCCTCGTAGCTCATACCTCTCAGCTCGGGTACTAGTCTGGTGGCAAACCTTTGAACCTTTCCCAGTTTAGTCTTATGCTTGACTAGATATGGACTCCATGCTGGAGCCACATACTCCAGGATTGGTCTGACATATGTGGTATATAATGTTCTGAAAGATTCCTTACACAAGTTTCTAAATTCCGTTCTTATGTTAGCCAACTTGGCATATGCCGCTGATGTTATCCTCTTGATATGAGCTTCAGGGGACAGGTCTGGCGTGATATCAACCCCCAGGTCTTTCTCTCTCTCTGACTCCTGAAGTATTTCGTCTCCCAAATGATACCTTGTATCTGGTCTCCTGCTTCCTACCCCTATCTTCATTACATTACATTTACTTGGGTTAAACTCTAACAACCATTTGTTCGACCATTCCTTCAGTTTGTCTAGGTCTTCTTGAAGCCTCAAACAGTCCTCTTCTGTCTTAATCCTTCTCATAATTTTGGCATCGTCCGCAAACATTGAGAGAAATGAATCGATACCCTCCGGGAGATCATTTACATACATCAGAAACAAGATAGGACCGAGTACAGAGCCCTGTGGGACTACACTGGTGACTTCACGCCAATCGGAGGTCTCACCCCTCACCGTAACTCTCTGCTTCCTATTGCTTAGGAACTCCCTTATCCACTGGAGCACCTTACCAGCTACACCTGCCTGTCTCTCCAGCTTATGTACCAACCTCTTATGCGGTACTGTGTCAAAGGCTTTCCGACAATCCAAGAAAATGCAGTCTGCCCAGCCCTCTCTTTCTCGCTTAATCTTTGTCACCTGGTCGTAGCCAGTCTGGCTATTAAGCCAGTCAGGCAAGATTTACCCTCCCTGAACCCATGTTGGCGATTTGTCACGAAGTCCCTTCTCTCCAGATGTGTTACCAGGTTTTTTTTCACGATCTTCTCCATCACCTTGCATGGTATACAAGTCAAGGACACTGGCTTGTAGTTCAGTGCCTCTTGCCTGTCGCCCTTTTTGTATATTGGGACCACATTCGCCGTCTTCCATATTTCTGGTAGGTCTCCCGTCTCCAGTGACTTACTATACACTATGGAGAGTGGCAAGCAAAGTGCCTCTGCACACTCTTTCAGTACACATGGTGAGATCCTGTCTGGACCAACAGCCTTTCTAACATCCAGATCCAGCAGGTGTCTCTTGACCTCCTCTCTCGTAATTTCGAACTCTTCCAAGGCCGCCTGGTTTACCTACCTTTCATCAAGCACAGTGACCTCACCTTGTTCTATTGTGAAGACCTCCTGGAACCTCTTGTTGAGTTCTTCACACACCTCTTTGTCATTCTCTGTATACCTGTCCTCGCCTGTTCTAAGTTTCACTACCTGTTCTTTCACTGTTGTTTTCCTTCTGATGTGACTGTGGAGTAGCTTTGGTTCGGTCTTGGCTTTATTTGCTATATCATTTTAAAAACTTTTCTCTGCTTCTCTTCTCACCCTGACGTACTCATTCCTGGTTTTCTGGTATCTCTCTCTGCTTTCTGGTGTTCTGTTATTCCGGAAGTTCCTCCACGCCCTTTTGTTCAGTTTCTTCGCTTCCATACATGCCCTATTATACCATGGATTCTTCTGTTGCTTCTCGGATTTTTCCCTTTGGGCCGGGATAAACCTGTTTACTGCCTCCTGACACTTTTGGGTAACATAGTCCATCATACCCTGTACAGACTTATCTCTGAGGTCTGTGTCCCAAGGTATTTCACTTAGGAAACTTCTCATCTGTTCATAACTCCCCTTTCGGTATGCCAGCCTTCTGATTCCTAGTTCTTTTTTTGGGGAGATAATTCCTTGCTCTACCAGGTACTCAAAGTTCAATACACTGTGAGCACTCATTCCCAAGGGCGCTTCCATCTTAACTTCCCTTATATCCCACTCATTTAGGGTAAATATCAAATCAAGCATTGCTGGTTCATCTTCTCCTCTCATTCTTGTTGGTTCCTTGATGTGCTGGCTTAGAAAGTTTCTTGTTGCCACGTCCAGCAGCTTAGCTCTCCATGTTTCTGATCCTACATGCGGGTCTCTGTTCTCGAAATCTATCTTCCCATGGTTGAAGTCTCCCATAATTAGTAGTCCAGATCCATTCCTGCTAGCAACAGAAGCTACTCTTTCTATTATGTTAATGGTGGCCATGTTGTTTCTATCATATTCCTGTCTAGGTCTTCTGTCATTTGGTTGTGGATTATATATGACTACGACTATAATTTTTTTCCCTCCATTTGTTACAGTACCTGCTATGTAGTCACTGAAACCTTCACAGCCCTGAATATCCATCTCCTCAAAATCCCAGCCTTGTCTTACCAGCAGAGCTACACCACCACCACCTCTTTCTTCCCTCTCTTTCCTCATAACATAATAGTCCTGTGGGAACACTGCGTTTGTTATCGTTTTCGTTAGCTTTGTTTCTGTGAGGGCTATTATGTCTGGGTTTTCCTCTTGTACCCGTTCTCTAAGCTCACTTGCTTTATTTGTAATTCCATCTATGTTTGTGTACATCGCTTTGAGGCTCACTTTCTTCTGTCCCTTCTCAAATCGCCTCCTTGGTGAGTGTTCTGCTGGTAGGGGAAGCTGTTCCATGGGTGTGAGGACCTGTGAGGTGGATAACAGGGTCTCAGAGGATACTGGGATGAGGGGCGGGGGATCCAGTGAAGGGGGAGGGACAGGGAGGGTATGGGGTGCAAGGGGAGGGAGGACAGGAAGGAAAGGGGGGGGGGGGGGAGAACTCGGCAGGAGGAGGGGAGGGGTAGAAGGGTGGGGATTGGGTGTGGGGGGAGGGAGATTTGGCTGAACATTTGAGTGGGGGCAGGGAGGGTTTGGGGTAGGGGGGTTTTCTAAGCAGAGGAGGGTAGCGGGGTTGTCCTCCCCTCTGGTGTTACTGGGTAGCGGGTTGTGGGTTCCTCCCTCGCCTCTGGGGGTGTTGTGTTGGGAGCTGTAACTTCCTGGTTTTCCCCTCTTGCCCTGCGCCTCCTTGCTTTTGCTGCCACGGCTCTTTCCTCTCTTGTCATGTCTCTCTGGAGGAATACATTTTTTAATTCTCCCACGTTTTTCAGGGAGTTCTTCCTTGATAGAATCTTCTCCTTTGTGCTCTCGTTTGCAA
This sequence comes from Procambarus clarkii, assembly GCF_040958095.1. NCBI lineage: Eukaryota > Metazoa > Arthropoda > Malacostraca > Decapoda > Cambaridae > Procambarus > Procambarus clarkii. Next base: position 32,937,554 of record NC_091192.1, read on the forward strand.
ACACTATCTTTATCACTCGGTCACGGTCTTTGTTGTACCATCCTAGCCTGAAAACCTTCTCAATGCTATGCTCAGCCCCTTCCATGTCAAGTGCCTTCAGTACTTCATTCACTGCCGCTTTGTCTTTGTCATTCCACTCTGTCCTATTGGAGCCTTCCTGCTCTTTAATACCCACAGCAACCACTGATCTGTTCCTTTCCAGCAGTTGGCTAGTGGAGCGTGCCGCCTCCTGTGAGGTGGCTATTTTCATGGCCACCTCCATCACTGCAGACATTACTTCAGAGTTTTTTTTTAGCATTTCTGCAAATGTTGCTTTTATTGTGGCATTCTTTTCCAAAAAACTATTACCACCTTCTCCCTGGATGATTTTCTGAGTCTCAGCCTCGATACCCTTCTCTTTGAGGGCTCTAATCTCCTCCTTTGCTACTCTCAGCTCTCTTTTCAGGTTGCTTATTTCGTTCTTCATTTCCTGCATCATTTCTTGCATCTCACTCTTGATGTCCTCCAGTGTGTGTGTGTGCGTGCGTGTATGTGTGTGCGTGCGTGTATGTGTGTGCGTGCGTGTATGTGTGTGCGTGCGTGTATGTGTGTGCGTGCGTGTATGTGTGTGCGTGCCTGTATGTGTGTGCGTGCGTGTATGTGTGTGCGTGCGTGTATGTGTGTGCGTGCGTGTATATGTGTGTGTACACTACCATCACTAACACTCGTACCCTTCAAACAGGTGTATACCGCGGACAACCTGGTTGAGGCCCAGTTAGACCTGATAGGCCTTGTGTGCAGGACCTACGAGGGAACCCCACCTGCAGGCTGTAGTTAATGCTTGGAAATGCTGCAAAAGTACCAACTACGCTCCAAGATACCTTAGCTAATGTAACTAATGCTCCAGAGTGCTACAATCAGTGTTACTAATACTCCAGGATCCCCCTGGATGATGGATACAATCACCGCAATATTCCTGGAGCATGGATACAATCACCAGGATACCCTTGGAGCATGGATACAATCACCAGGATACCCTTGGAGCATGGATACAATCACCAGGATACCCTTGGAGCATGGATACAATCACCAGGATACCCTTGGAGCATGGATACAATCACCAGGATACCCATGGAGCATGGATACAATCACCAGGATACCCATGGAGCATGGATTCAATCACCAGGATACCCATGGATACAATCACCAGGATACCCATGGAGCATGGATACAATCACCAGGATACCCATGGAGCATGGATACAATCACCAGGATACCCTTGGAGCATAGATACAATCACCAGGATACCCATGGAGCATGGATACAATCACCAGGATACCCTTGGAGCATAGATACAATCACCAGGATACCCTTGGAGCATAGATACAATCACCAGGATACCCATGGAGCATGGATACACTCACCAGGATACCCATGGAGCATGAATACAATCACCAGGATACCCTTGGAGCATAGATACAATCACCAGGATACCCTTGGAGCATAGATACACTCACCAGGATACCCATGGAGCATGAATACAATCACCAGGATACCCTTGGAGCATAGATACAATCACCAGGATACCCTTGGAGCATGGATACACTCCCCAGGATACCCTTGGAGCATAGATACAATCACCAGGATGATCTTGGATCACGTTGTTTTGGTATTTTTTGCTGACATGTTAATTTGCTTCATATATATTTTGTTGTAATATTAATAAATTACAAATATTGTTTGAAATTTATTATACTTTTTTTTCTTCACGTTTGTCAAAAATTTAAGTAAATATACTAAATGTGTCCGGCTGTGTCCGGGTCTCACTCTCCCCCTCCTTAGGGTTACTTTGAGATGTTTTCGGGGCTAAGCGTTTCCGCGGTTCGGTCGTCGACCAGGCCTCCTGGTTGCTGGACTGGTCGACCATGCTGTTGGACGTGGCTGCTCGCAGCCGGACGTGCTTCTTTTCCACAATTCCCCCCCCCCTTCTCCACCTTTCTCCCCTATAAGAGGAGATCTTCCCATGAGGAAAGAGGAGAGGAAGATCCCATACCCCCCTCTCTCTCTCTCTCTCTCTTTCTACCCCCCTCTCTCTTCCCTATCTCTATAACCCTCTCTTTCTCCTCTCCACACTTCCCACCTCTACATCTTTCTCCCCCTCTCCCCCTACATATACCCCCCTCTCTCTCTCCCCTTCTCAGAAAAGGTAATATTTTGAACACTTCAAATGTTGTTAAAACTCTATGGAAAAAATATCAGATTTCAGAGATACTGAAAATTGTAGGGGGGTCGCTACAGGTGCCGATATTGCTTAAAATGTGGCACTGGGAGGCCGACCCCGACTGGCTTACTGCACGCTCATACTAGCAATGTATCATATTGAAAAGTTGGATTAGGTTAGCCTCAAGTGTCTGGCCTCCAACCTTGGACACAATCTCTCTTTATGATACATATTGTTATTGATTTACCTAAACGGTTTTCACATTTATTGAATCCTGGGGGAGTCGGTCGGCCGAGCGGACAGCACACTGGACTTGTGATCCTGTGGTCCCGGGTTCGATCCCGGGCGCCGGCGAGAAACAATGGGCAGAGTTTCTTTCACCATATGCCCCTGTTACCTAGCAGTAAAATAGGTACCTGGGTGTTAGTCAGCTGTCACGGGCTGCTTCCTGGGGGTGGAGGCCTGGTCGAGGACCGGGCCGCGGGGACACTAAAGCCCCGAAATCATCTCAAGATAACCTCTCAAGAAGATCCCAATTTGAACGCACTTGCATCCAGGGAAAGGCCAGTAGTTGGCCTAAGGAGGACCGTACACCTGATACCTCTGTTCACCTAGCAGTAAATAGGTACCCGGAAGTTACGCAACTGTTGTGGGTTGCACCCTGTGAAAGGTCAGTAGTTGGCCTGGAAGACATCGATGAGCCTATATACAGGCTTACTCTTCTGGAGATAGAGACGTTATGAACATTTCCACAATTCACAATATAAGTTACCAAGGTCAGCATTTCGTAGGTCAGAGACGAAAATGATTGAGCCAGGGGGAGGGGGGGGGGTTAGTTCACATATAATAAGGTCAACGCCTCTTCTGCTCCAGCTCAAGTGATTGGGACCAGCAAGCCTGAATCACTCCGCAAGACATCCATCGCCACTGCGACCCGTTGAGGGGGTGGCTACAATTGGCCACAAACTCCTCAAAGTTAGGACAACCCCCCCCCTCGACGGCAATGCTTTCACCTAAAGCAACCTCTTGAAGATCATCAAGGACGGCACCGGCATTACTCCCATCGACATTGGTCAGGAATGGGTGGATATGGGTTCTTCTTGTGTGAGGAAGACCTTGAAAAACTTAAGAAATTTGATTGGACACTTCGCCAAGTGTCCAAGTGTCCACCTCCTTTCCCACTTCCCACGTTAGTACCTCGCCGAAAAAACAGTTTTTATCAGCAGGACCAGCCGCTGGATCGCGGACGGAAGACGAAAGGAGATTATTCCCAACTTCGAGGCCGAAATTCCTACTGGGGGTATTCGACGTTGAGTTCTGCGGCACCAACGACGAGCACCCAACCATGAAGCTATCTTTCACCTCCTTAGCCGCGGCTACCCAAGCTGCCACACAAGGTCTCTACTGCTTTGGCATCAAAATTCCACCCTACCAAGTGAAGAAGGAACGATTCCACGAGCTCCAACAGCGCTTTAAGTGCTACGAGTTTTTCCACCCCATCAACAAGTGTCAGCATCTCATCCAGAAGTGCAGCATTTGCGCCAAGGACCATCATTACTCAATCCACAAATCAGAAACTCGATGCTGCCTGCTCTGCAAAGGCGAACACTCCGCGATTTTCTATCGATATCCCCACAAACAGGAAATCATCAAGGTCCAGGTTGAATCCAAGAAATCCAAAACTTCTACCTCCGCCGCCGGAGCCCCCAGGCACAAAACCCAGCACCTCAGTTCCCACCAACCAACCGGAAGACTTTCCAGCCCTACCAAACAGTGGTTCCTCCCACCAAGCAACTCGGACTCCACACTGGGGAACTAAGAACCAACCAGCATCCTCACAGTCCTTTGCATCCCGTGTAAGCATTATCCCGGGTCTTATTCGACTAGCAGAAAGGCTTACTGGACAAGATACTCAACGGTTTGTCAAGGAACTCAACCCACTGTACCTAGCCAACGGCCTGGACCCCATCATTGCCCCTAACGCTAGTCTCAATGCCTCCCCTACTACACCGGGGACTACCACCAGGACGACCACGAGGTCGATCTCACAGCACCACAGACTCCAGCACCACCAAAGACCTAGGCAGCTCAAACGGAAGTATCTCCCTCTCCAGCTCCCAACACTTCTATCATCACCAGCTTAGCCGACGCATACTCGTAGACGTGCTGTCTACCACTGCTAACAACACCACCGACGCTCCTGAATTAGCTTCTATCACCAATCCACGACACCAGAGCCTACATCAGGCCATGAGAGCAAAGACAAAACCAACTACGGACTACGCTTCGGACTCCTCAGACGAGGAAATGTCAGTAGGAGTGCCATCGCCGCAGCACAAATTCGACACCTACTCCGTACAAGATTTCTTCATGAAGGCCACCTCACCAAACTCAAATGACAGCACGGCCATGTCAACACGGAACAAGTCTCAGTCCAAGAAAAAACTGAAGACCTAGAGGTCTTCACTAACCCACCAGCTCTATAATTGGCACAATCAGGCCACCGAGACAGCCCCCCTCCCTCACTCCCCCTAAAAAAAAAATAGTCCCAGAGATAGTATGGCAAGGAATTGGCAGCCGCTTCGTCCTCTTCAGCCCCGCCCTGGTGATTTGTGCGGTACCATCCATTCTGCTTCAACGACCCAAAAATCCTCGCCGTGCTGCTGTGTCAAACCCTGGCTCTACCCTCTACGACTACGAAGCTTCCTCTCCAGACTATTCTTCCATCTATCCCCATTTCCGCTTACACTTTACCTGTACAATTGATTGATTGAACAAGGTCAATAATCACTTAAGGTCTGGCAATGTCCCACCTGACTTGCTTCATATGGTATATTGATTGCTATTTTTGGATAATTTGCTAAATACGGATAAGTTCTGTATATGTTGCTAAAGCGAGCAACATCGAATTTGATCAATTTAGTAAGAGTGGACTCGCATATGTGAACCGTTGTTGCTGAGCTGCGCCTGTAACGGCTCAGAAATTTGGAGAAAGAAAGAATGATAACTAATAGTGAAACTAATAGTGAGGGAGATAGAGAGGTGGAAGAGAGGATAGAGGAAGAGTGGTCTGGGGGAAGTGAAAAGTTTTAGGACGAGAAAAAATTAGAGGGGATGGAAAGTGCTGACGGGAAGAGGTAGAAAAAGGAGGAAGGTGTTAGTAAGTAGGAAAGTAGAAGAATAGAAAGTGCTGCCACTATCCATTCAATAGTTAATTATAAGACAAGGAATTAAACTTTTCTGCACAACAATATTTTCTGATGTTATCACGTATCAACTGTAAGCATGTAATCGTATAGTCAAGAATTTTACGTCATCATCTACAATTGAAAGTGCTCTCCACTCTAGCTTTTACTATCCAACATATACGGCTCAGAATTAAAGACAATTTAAAAGTAAGTTAATCAATTTTATATTTACTATCATGGGAATCATAATTCAACCATTTCACTTGATGTTCGAATGTCAACATTAATTTAGAATTAGAGTCACCAAACAAGAAATTGAGAACAACTACGGCTGACTGCCCCTAAAAATCACACACCACTTAATTTTAAAACACAATATTCGTCAACTTTACAAGTTCACTCACCAAGGTCGCTGAGAATATTGTGGTACAGAGGAGGATGGGGGGGGGGGGGGACGACGTCTGACACATAGAGTCCCCCACCCGGCCTGGGGGTGCTGGAACCTCTTTGGTGTAGCGAGGCTTCTCACTATATATCTATCTATCTATCTATCTATCTATATATATATATATATATATATATATATATATATATATATATATATATATATATATATATATATATATATATATATATATATATATATATATAACTGAAAACTCACACCCCAGAAGTGACTCGAACCCATACTCCCAGGAGCAACGCAACTGGTATGTACAAGACGCCTTAATCCACTTGACCATCACGACCGGACATAATGAGGTGATAGCCTAAGCTATTTGAACCACCCCACCGCCGGCACTCGGATAGTAATCTTGGGCATAGCATTTTACCAAATCACCTCATTCTTTGGGGCACACGTGAGGAACAAATGCGAACAAGCCTGAATGGTCCCCAGGACAATATGCAACTGAAAACTCACACCCCAGAAGTGACTCGAACCCATACTCCCAGGAGCAACGCAACTGGTATGTACAAGACGCCTTAATCCACTTGACCATCACGACCGGACATAATGAGGTGATAGCCTAAGCTATTTGAACCACCCCACCGCCGGCACTCGGATAGTAATCTTGGGCATAGCATTTTACCAAATCACCTCATTCTTTGGGGCACACATGAGGAACACAAATGCGAACAAGCCTGAATGGTCCCCAGGACAATATGCAACTGAAAACTCACACCCCAGAAGTGATTCGAACCCATACTCCCAGGAGCAACGCAACTGGTATGTACAAGACGCCTTAATCCACTTGACCATCACGACCGGACATAATGAGGTGATAGCCTAAGCTATTTGAACCACCCCACCGCCGGCACTCGGATAGTAATCTTGGGCATAGCATTTTACCAAATCACCTCATTCTTTGGGGCACACGTGAGGAACACAAATGCGAACAAGCCTGAATGGTCCCCAGGACAATATGCAACTGAAAACTCACACCCCAGAAGTGATTCGAACCCATACTCCCAGGAGCAACGCAACTGGTATGTACAAGACGCCTTAATCCACTTGACCATCACGACCGGACATAATGAGGTGATAGCCTAAGCTATTTGAACCACCCCACCGCCGGCACTCGGATAGTAATCTTGGGCATAGCATTTTACCAAATCACCTCATTCTTTGGGGCACACGTGAGGAACACAAATGCGAACAAGCCTGAATGGTCCCCAGGACAATATGCAACTGAAAACTCACACCCCAGAAGTGATTCGAACCCATACTCCCAGGAGCAACGCAACTGGTATGTACAAGACGCCTTAATCCACTTGACCATCACGACCGGACATAATGAGGTGATAGCCTAAGCTATTTGAACCACCCCACCGCCGGCACTCGGATAGTAATCTTGGGCATAGCATTTTACCAAATCACCTCATTCTTTGGGGCACACGTGAGGAACACAAATGCGAACAAGCCTGAATGGTCTCCAGGACAATATGCAACTGAAAACTCACACCCCAGAAGTGACTCGAACCCATACTCCCAGGAGCAACGCAACTGGTATGTACAAGATGCCTTAATCCACTTGACCATCACGACCGGACATAATGAGGTTCATTAGCTTGTCCATTCAGGCTTGTTCGCATATATATATATATATATATATATATATATATATATATATATATATATATATATATATATATATATATATATATATATTAGTATATTTTGGTAGCAGTCTTTCCTGTAGACATATATTATTAAATATGACCGAAAAAGTAAGATTAATAATTCTAACACGAATTTTCTCAATCTTTCGTACATTACGCTTCACTGTTGGAGGTAAATCAAAAATCACTTCTCCAAAATTCATTTTTATTTCTAGTCTGACGCGACACGGGCGCGTTTCGTAAAACTTATTACATTTTCAAAGACTTCACAAATACACAACTGATTAGAACTTGCGTTTCTCTGATTTTATATCTACATTTGAGTGAGGTGGGAAGGGTGATGTGGCATTAACACAAGACAGAACAATAGGGGATATTAATAGGGTATTAAAAGTATCAACACAAGACAGAACAGAAACAATGGGTATTGAATAGAAGTGTTTGTAGAAAGCCTATTGGTCCATATTTCTTGATGCTTCTATATTGGAGCGGAGTCTTGAGGTGGGTAGAATATAGTTGTGCAATAATTGGCTGTTGATTGCTGGTGTTGACTTCTTGATGTGTAGTGCCTCGCAAACGTCAAGCCGCCTGCTATCGCTGTATCTATCGATGATTTCTGTGTTGTTTACTAGGAATTCTCTGGCGATGGTTTGGTTATGGGAAGAGATTATATGTTCCTTAATGGAGCCCTGTTGCTTATGCATCGTTAAACGCCTAGAAAGAGATGTTGTTGTCTTGCCTATATACTGGGTTTTTTGGAGCTTACAGTCCCCAAGTGGGCATTTGAAGGCATAGACGACGTTAGTCTCTTTTAAAGCGTTCTGTTTTGTGTCTGGAGAGTTTCTCATGAAACCAGAAAAACGGCCAGCCTACTCATGAGAAACTCTCCAGACACAAAACAGAACGCTTTAAAAGAGACTAACGTCGTCTATGCCTTCAAATGCCCACTTGGGGACTGTAAGCTCCAAAAAACCCAGTATATAGGCAAGACAACAACATCTCTTTCTAGGCGTTTAACGATGCATAAGCAACAGGGCTCCATTAAGGAACATATAATCTCTTCCCATAACCAAACCATCGCCAGAGAAATCCTAGTAAACAACACAGAAATCATCGATAGATACAGCGATAGCAGGCGGCTTGACGTTTGCGAGGCACTACACATCAAGTCAACACCAGCAATCAACAGCCAATTATTGCACAACTATATTCTACCCACCTCAAGACTCCGCTCCAATATAGAAGCATCAAGAAATATGGACCAATAGGCTTTCTACAAACACTTCTATTCAATACCCATTGTTTCTGTTCTGTCTTGTGTTGATACTTTTAATACCCTATTAATATCCCCTATTGTTCTGTCTTGTGTTAATGCCACATCACCCTTCCCACCTCACTCAAATGTAGATATAAAATCAGAGAAACGCAAGTTCTAATCAGTTGTGTATTTGTGAAGTCTTTGAAAATGTAATAAGTTTTACGAAACGCGCCCGTGTCGCGTCAGACTAGAAATAAAAATGAATTTTGGAGAAGTGATTTTTGATTTACCTCCAACAGTGAAGCGTAATGTACGAAAGATTGAGAAAATTCGTGTTAGAATTATTAATCTTACTTTTTCGGTCATATTTAATAATATATATATATATATATATATATATATATATATATATATATATATATATATATATATATATATATATATAAGCCTATACTTGCATAAACCACAAGTGAAGATAAACAATCTTTGGACAACACCCACCAGTGGGACTCGAACCCAGAAAGCACAACTACCTTCCAGTAGCTGGCATAACTAGTATGCTTTAACCCACTACGCCATCAGACCTTACAAAAGAAGTAGATAGTTCGAGATATATATATCTCAAACATCTCTACCTCCCGAAGGCACCAGATGAGTGAGGGGTCAGTCTGCAATTTTCGTCAAGCCACTGTCAATGTGAGAGAACTCGTGTCCAGCTTATAAGCCTATACTTGCATAAACCACAAGTGAAGATAAACAATCTTTGGACAACACCCACCAGTGGGACTCGAACCCAGAAAGCACAACTACCTTCCAGTAGCTGGCATAACTAGTATGCTTTAACCCACTACGCCATCAGACCTTACAAAAGAAGTAGATAGTTCGAGATATATATATCTCAAACATCTCTACCTCCCGAAGGCACCAGATGAGTGAGGGGTCAGTCTGCAATTTTCGTCAAGCCACTGTCAATGTGAGAGAACTCGTGTCCAGCTTATAAGCCTATACTTGCATAAACCACAAGTGAAGATAAACAATCTTTGGACAACACCCACCAGTGGGACTCGAACCCAGAAAGCACAACTACCTTCCAGTAGCTGGCATAACTAGTATGCTTTAACCCACTACGCCATCAGACCTTACAAAAGAAGTAGATAGTTCGAGATATATATATCTCAAACATCTCTACCTCCCGAAGGCACCAGATGAGTGAGGGGTCAGTCTGCAATTTTCGTCAAGCCACTGTCAATGTGAGAGAACTCGTGTCCAGCTTATAAGCCTATACTTGCATAAACCACAAGTGAAGATAAACAATCTTTGAACAACACCCACCAGTGGGACTCGAACCCAGAAAGCACAACTACCTTCCAGTAGCTGGCATAACTAGTATGCTTTAACCCACTACGCCATCAGACCTTACAAAAGAAGTAGATAGTTCGAGATATATATATCTCAAACATCTCTACCTCCCGAAGGCACCAGATGAGTGAGGGGTCAGTCTGCAATTTTCGTCAAGCCACTGTCAATGTGAGAGAACTCGTGTCCAGCTTATAAGCCTATACTTGCATAAACCACAAGTGAAGATAAACAATCTTTGGACAACACCCACCAGTGGGACTCGAACCCAGAAAGCACAACTACCTTCCAGTAGCTGGCATAACTAGTATGCTTTAACCCACTACGCCATCAGACCTTACAAAAGAAGTAGATAGTTCGAGATATATATATCTCAAACATCTCTACCTCCCGAAGGCACCAGATGAGTGAGGGGTCAGTCTGCAATTTTCGTCAAGCCACTGTCAATGTGAGAGAACTCGTGTCCAGCTTATAAGCCTATACTTGCATAAACCACAAGTGAAGATAAACAATCTTTGGACAACACCCACCAGTGGGACTCGAACCCAGAAAGCACAACTACCTTCCAGTAGCTGGCATAACTAGTATGCTTTAACCCACTACGCCATCAGACCTTACAAAAGAAGTAGATAGTTCGAGATATATATATCTCAAACATCTCTACCTCCCGAAGGCACCAGATGAGTGAGGGGTCAGTCTGCAATTTTCGTCAAGCCACTGTCAATGTGAGAGAACTCGTGTCCAGCTTATAAGCCTATACTTGCATAAACCACAAGTGAAGATAAACAATCTTTGGACAACACCCACCAGTGGGACTCGAACCCAGAAAGCACAACTACCTTCCAGTAGCTGGCATAACTAGTATGCTTTAACCCACTACGCCATCAGACCTTACAAAAGAAGTAGATAGTTCGAGATATATATATCTCAAACATCTCTACCTCCCGAAGGCACCAGATGAGTGAGGGGTCAGTCTGCAATTTTCGTCAAGCCACTGTCAATGTGAGAGAACTCGTGTCCAGCTTATAAGCCTATACTTGCATAAACCACAAGTGAAGATAAACAATCTTTGGACAACACCCACCAGTGGGACTCGAACCCAGAAAGCACAACTACCTTCCAGTAGCTGGCATAACTAGTATGCTTTAACCCACTACGCCATCAGACCTTACAAAAGAAGTAGATAGTTCGAGATATATATATCTCAAACATCTCTACCTCCCGAAGGCACCAGATGAGTGAGGGGTCAGTCTGCAATTTTCGTCAAGCCACTGTCAATGTGAGAGAACTCGTGTCCAGCTTATAAGCCTATACTTGCATAAACCACAAGTGAAGATAAACAATCTTTGGACAACACCCACCAGTGGGACTCGAACCCAGAAAGCACAACTACCTTCCAGTAGCTGGCATAACTAGTATGCTTTAACCCACTACGCCATCAGACCTTACAAAAGAAGTAGATAGTTCGAGATATATATATCTCAAACATCTCTACCTCCCGAAGGCACCAGATGAGTGAGGGGTCAGTCTGCAATTTTCGTCAAGCCACTGTCAATGTGAGAGAACTCGTGTCCAGCTTATAAGCCTATACTTGCATAAACCACAAGTGAAGATAAACAATCTTTGGACAACACCCACCAGTGGGACTCGAACCCAGAAAGCACAACTACCTTCCAGTAGCTGGCATAACTAGTATGCTTTAACCCACTACGCCATCAGACCTTACAAAAGAAGTAGATAGTTCGAGATATATATATCTCAAACATCTCTACCTCCCGAAGGCACCAGATGAGTGAGGGGTCAGTCTGCAATTTTCGTCAAGCCACTGTCAATGTGAGAGAACTCGTGTCCAGCTTATAAGCCTATACTTGCATAAACCACAAGTGAAGATAAACAATCTTTGGACAACACCCACCAGTGGGACTCGAACCCAGAAAGCACAACTACCTTCCAGTAGCTGGCATAACTAGTATGCTTTAACCCACTACGCCATCAGACCTTACAAAAGAAGTAGATAGTTCGAGATATATATATCTCAAACATCTCTACCTCCCGAAGGCACCAGATGAGTGAGGGGTCAGTCTGCAATTTTCGTCAAGCCACTGTCAATGTGAGAGAACTCGTGTCCAGCTTATAAGCCTATACTTGCATAAACCACAAGTGAAGATAAACAATCTTTGGACAACACCCACCAGTGGGACTCGAACCCAGAAAGCACAACTACCTTCCAGTAGCTGGCATAACTAGTATGCTTTAACCCACTACGCCATCAGACCTTACAAAAGAAGTAGATAGTTCGAGATATATATATCTCAAACATCTCTACCTCCCGAAGGCACCAGATGAGTGAGGGGTCAGTCTGCAATTTTCGTCAAGCCACTGTCAATGTGAGAGAACTCGTGTCCAGCTTATAAGCCTATACTTGCATAAACCACAAGTGAAGATAAACAATCTTTGGACAACACCCACCAGTGGGACTCGAACCCAGAAAGCACAACTACCTTCCAGTAGCTGGCATAACTAGTATGCTTTAACCCACTACGCCATCAGACCTTACAAAAGAAGTAGATAGTTCGAGATATATATATCTCAAACATCTCTACCTCCCGAAGGCACCAGATGAGTGAGGGGTCAGTCTGCAATTTTCGTCAAGCCACTGTCAATGTGAGAGAACTCGTGTCCAGCTTATAAGCCTATACTTGCATAAACCACAAGTGAAGATAAACAATCTTTGGACAACACCCACCAGTGGGACTCGAACCCAGAAAGCACAACTACCTTCCAGTAGCTGGCATAACTAGTATGCTTTAACCCACTACGCCATCAGACCTTACAAAAGAAGTAGATAGTTCGAGATATATATATCTCAAACATCTCTACCTCCCGAAGGCACCAGATGAGTGAGGGGTCAGTCTGCAATTTTCGTCAAGCCACTGTCAATGTGAGAGAACTCGTGTCCAGCTTATAAGCCTATACTTGCATAAACCACAAGTGAAGATAAACAATCTTTGGACAACACCCACCAGTGGGACTCGAACCCAGAAAGCACAACTACCTTCCAGTAGCTGGCATAACTAGTATGCTTTAACCCACTACGCCATCAGACCTTACAAAAGAAGTAGATAGTTCGAGATATATATATCTCAAACATCTCTACCTCCCGAAGGCACCAGATGAGTGAGGGGTCAGTCTGCAATTTTCGTCAAGCCACTGTCAATGTGAGAGAACTCGTGTCCAGCTTATAAGCCTATACTTGCATAAACCACAAGTGAAGATAAACAATCTTTGGACAACACCCACCAGTGGGACTCGAACCCAGAAAGCACAACTACCTTCCAGTAGCTGGCATAACTAGTATGCTTTAACCCACTACGCCATCAGACCTTACAAAAGAAGTAGATAGTTCGAGATATATATATCTCAAACATCTCTACCTCCCGAAGGCACCAGATGAGTGAGGGGTCAGTCTGCAATTTTCGTCAAGCCACTGTCAATGTGAGAGAACTCGTGTCCAGCTTATAAGCCTATACTTGCATAAACCACAAGTGAAGATAAACAATCTTTGGACAACACCCACCAGTGGGACTCGAACCCAGAAAGCACAACTACCTTCCAGTAGCTGGCATAACTAGTATGCTTTAACCCACTACGCCATCAGACCTTACAAAAGAAGTAGATAGTTCGAGATATATATATCTCAAACATCTCTACCTCCCGAAGGCACCAGATGAGTGAGGGGTCAGTCTGCAATTTTCGTCAAGCCACTGTCAATGTGAGAGAACTCGTGTCCAGCTTATAAGCCTATACTTGCATAAACCACAAGTGAAGATAAACAATCTTTGGACAACACCCACCAGTGGGACTCGAACCCAGAAAGCATATATATATATATATATATATATATATATATATATATATATATATATATATATATATATATATATATATATATATATATAAATAAATTTAGAACACTTTCCCACCAGGAGTTTCGAACCCTAGCCAGCACAGAAGCCTGACAGCAACTGGTATAACTGGTACGCCTGTAACCCACTGCACCAAACTCAGACCCTTAAAAGAGGTGGTAATTTTGGGGTATTTAAACCCCCCAAAGATCATCACCTCCCAAGGGCAACTAGAGTTAGTGAGGGGTTACTCACGTTCTTTCATCAAATTCCTGTTAATATGGGAGAACTCTGTGTCTATGCTTAATGCACAACTTGCCTCTCTCAGCCACCCGTCTCTCAGCTTAGCAGAGAGCTAGGTCACCTGATGCAAACTAACCTCTACTCAACGTGTGAACACTTAACACTTGAAAAGGTTTTACTTTTAAATTGCTAAGGCCGACTGCCTGGTGCCACCAAAATCCTGTGTGACTGACTCTCGTTGTCTGTGAAATATTAAATTAAACCATTTATGGTGTTACACGCCAACTCCGGCTACTGTAAACACTGGAGACACTACACTCTCAGAACGTGTATACGTGCCTGCCACGCTCCCACTACCACCACCACTATCAACACCACCTCTACCACCATTATCAACACCACCACCACCACCTCGCCTCCATCAACACAATCTACCACTATCACCATCACCACCACCTCAGTCAATACTACCTCTACCTTTATTACCACCCCCACTATTGCCACCACTATCAGTACTACCACCACTATCCCCACTGTCAACACCACCACCACCAGTATCAACATCACCCATATCATCACAACCACCACAGTCACTATCAACACCCACCCACCACTACCTCCGCCACCATCAGTATCATCACCACCTCTATCTCAACTATCAACATCACCACCACCACCACTATCAACACAACCACCACCAATATCACCACCACATCTACCACCATCATTATCACCACTACCACTATCAACACCACTTTTATCACCATTATCAACACCACCACCACTATCACCACTATAAACACCACCACCACTATCACCACCACCACTATCAACACCACCACTATCAACACCACCACTATCAACACCACCTCTATCAACACCACCACTATCAACACCACCTCTATCAACACCACCACTATCAACACCACCTCTACCACTATTATCAGCACCACCACCACTCTCAGCACCACCACAACCTCTCCACCAGTAATCATAATATTAAACTCTTATTGATGGTCACGTTGGTTGAGGGATCAAGATCAAAGTCCCAAGTGAGTCGTTGCTCACTAGTTGTTGTCTAGTTGTGGTGAGTGTTGCTGCCCGCTACGTCCAGGGGGTACACAGGAGGTGTTGACGACGAGTGTTGCTGCCCTCGACGTCCAGGGGGTACACAGGAGGTGTTGACGACGAGTGTTGCTGCCCTCGACGTCCAGGGGTACACAGGAGGTGTTGACGACGAGTGCTGCTGCCCTCGACGTCCAGGGGTACACAGGAGGTGTTGACGACGAGTGTTGCTGCCCTCGACGTCCAGGGGTACACAGGAGGTGTTGACGACGAGTGTTGCTGCCCTCGACGTCCAGGGGTACACAGGAGGTGTTGACGACGAGTGTCGCTGCCTTTAAAGCGTTAGTACAGAAGGCAGACTACCACACGCAGAAACTAACTCCCGCAGGAAGAAAATCAGAAGCAAGCTACCACAGCAGGAGACTACGAGGAGGGAGGATGCTGGAGCGGGTGAGGTACTCCGGGATGGTGATGCTGGCGACGCTGGCTCTCTCCTCCGCTCTCGTCTTCCCTTCTCCTCTACCTCAGGAGAAAGGTGAGTCCTTTTGCTATATTAGGTGAGTTCCTTGGCTATATTAGGTGGGTCCCCTGGCTGTCTTAGTTGGGTCCCTTGGTTGTATTAGGTGAGTCCCTTGCTGTCTTAGGTGGGTCCCCTGGCTATATTAGGTGGGTCCCCTGGCTGTCTTAGGTGGGTCCCTTGGTTGTATTAGGTGAGTCCCTTGCTGTCTTAGGTGGGTCCCCTGGCTATATTAGGTGGGTCCCCTGGCTGTCTTAGGTGGGTCCCTTGGTTGTATTAGGTGAGTCCCTGGCTGTCTTAGGTGGGTCCCCTGGCTATATTAGGTGGGTCCCCTGGCTGTCTTAGGTGGGTCCCTTGGTTGTATTAGGTGAGTCCCTGGCTGTCTTAGGTGGGTCCCCTGGCTATATTAGGTGGGTCCCCTGGCTGTCTTAGGTGGGTCCCTTGGTTGTATTAGGTGAGTCCCTGGCTGTCTTAGGTGGGTCCCCTGGCTATATTAGATGGGTCCCCTGGCTGTCTTAGGTGGATCCCCTGGCTATATTAGGTGGGTCCCCTGGCTGTCTTAGGTGGGTCCCCCTGGCTATATTAGGTGGGACCCTGGCTGTCTTAGGTAGGTCCCCTGGCAATATATAGTGGATCCCCTGGCTGTCTTAGGTGGGTCCCCTGGCTATATTAAGTGGGTCCCTAGGCTGTCTTAGGTGGGTCCCCTGGCTGTCTTAGGTGGGTCCCCTAGCTATATTAAGTGGGTCCCTAGGCTGTC